>NC_067249.2:16413636-16716666 GCF_019359855.2 Lolium perenne
TTTGGGAGGTTCTTGAAATTTCCATGTTTGAAACCAATAGACTTCGTAAGATCGACCGACTTTATGGTTAGGGGGTAGATACATGCTTTTTCTATTTTGAATATGCCTAGAACTTGTTCATCAATTTGAAATTTCCATTTTGAAACCCAAAACCCCAAATCTGTGTCCGCCGTTGTGGGGGTTTATATCTCAACAAAAAAGTAATGCGGACTATCTTGACGGAAATGGAACTTCGTGATATAGTTTATCATTTTACCGTGAAAAGTAATGCCTACAATAAATGGTAATTCGTGATAGTTTATCATTTTCGAGTGGGGTACATAAGATACGGGTCAAAATGGCGCCTCTACATTTTTAAGATAAACTAGGCCATATTTTAGTGCCAATTCCCAACTCTTTACGATTTTTAGTGTTTTTAGCCAGTTTCACACATTTAAATGACTATATGCTGATTTATTGGAAGTAATTCAAATTTGAAATGTAGGTGTGTTATAACTTGGTCATAGAAATCCCCCAAAATCATTTTTAGATTCATATTACTTACACTATATACATAAACCAATGATAGTACTGAAATATTCAACCCCTTTGAATGGATAATCATGTCGACCATTTTGATCTGGTTTTGAAATAAAAAAAATGAAACCCTTCCGCATTGAGTGCTCATATGTAGGTGTACTAGTGGACAGGGAAAATAAGAAACCCGTGATAGGGTAATAAAAAACATTTTTTCTTCACAAAATGGACTATCGTGTATGAAGATTCATGGGTTTCAAGCCGAATAATATATATAGTTATATATGGCCATATTTGTGACATATTTTATTATAATGTGCCCAAATTGGGCATGGTGGTGCATCTAGCCAGTCCCAACAATGATTTAAAAGTTTGCCTTGGTTCTCGTAGTAACATGTGCACGTGGGAAATTGAAGAAGCAAGGCAAACTCCAACATATATGAATGGTGAGAGAACATGTTAAATGTTATTCTAACAAAGGTCATGCTTGTTTAATTAATTTCTTACTTATGTAGTATTGTACATCACAAGCGTGAAATCAAAATATGTGCATCATCTCTATAAACCCTAACCCCCTAACCCTAAACACTTATAAATCTATATATCACTACAACAAAAAATCAGTCATGGGATTCAAAGGTTTGCCATTGTTTTCTTGTAGTACTTAATACAATGCTCACACACTTTTGGGAAGTGAGTGGAACTTGTACTCAAACACACATGTGGTGCCGAAAGCATGCGGGGTTCTTCTAAAAGAGGATATACAAGTGTGTATATATATGCCACACGTTCATTTGGTATTGTCATATATATATATAGAGGTAGTATGTAAACCACAAATGATATGACTCAATATTCATGCTTTGTTTCGAGCTTTTTTATATCGAGCCCCACAATAACTTTGGCATGTTCTGAAATTGATGTCGATCAATCTCATGACGCTCACCCTTGTTTTGTGCTAGCTAGTTGGACGAAGGGGCTCGTGTGGTTAGCCATTATATCTCTTGTACCATGGCTCCAGACATTCGGGTCACACACCTCTGTATTTTTTTCAGTTATTTGTTTGATATGTACTTCATCTATGCACTGTTCAAATTTGCATTTAAGCAATTTAGCCCCCAAAAATGGTACATATATGGATTCACATTGAGATAATTCATGAAACTTTGGAAATGGCCATCTAGTTTCATGTTTCCCCACAAATGAGAATTGGATTAATTGGTGGCAGACAAGTAAAAGCACATTTATGCGCGACAACCCAAAATGCACAAGTAAAAGCTCTCTTTTCTAAAACATTGGTATGGCATGTCTGCTATTTTCCCTAGCTATATAGAAAAAAGACGCACAATCCATGCTTTCCGATTGCCGGTTTTGAACCACCTTTGGCTTGATTTCAAATTTAGGTCAAAATCATGGGGTGGTGGTGGTGGTAGGGGACACGAGTGTGTTTCTTTTGGATGAAGCGCTCGTATTTGCAAGTTTTTTGGGGTCCCACAAATTCAGCTCGTATTTGCAAGTTTTTTGGGGTCCCACCATCCCTTCACACGCGGAAAAGTGTTAGGCGAGTAGTAAAATGGCATGACCAACAAGTTTCAATTAAAATTTCGAATATATAACCAAAATGTACCAAGTGTTAGATGAGTTAACTTGGGTTCATGGAAAAAATAATGTCATGTAAATGAGTTAACTTGGCTTTCCTACCCTTGAATCCATACAAAACTTTGTACGGAGTTCTAATACAGTATAATGATCACCCGAATTATTACACCAACAGGTCTGTCACTTACGTGTGGTTCCCATGCGTGAGGTCCCACACTTCAGTGAGCACAAGTCACGGACAATTTTTTGCAAATGTTGCAAAGGATAAAAGGTGGAAGAGGGTCACACGGAAGGAGAAGAGGAAGGGAGAGCAGTCACGGCCTCGAAATGCTTCAACCTTTCCGGGAAGTGATGTTGACTGGCACGCAAGGTTTTTCAGTGCTGCAAACCTGCATTGCGGCGATTTTGACAGAAATAACCCTTTTGGCAAAGAAAAACATGGACTGAGCCTCTGAGCAATCTATTTCACTGGACTAACCTTTTTGTGTGGCTCATTCTGTGTTTTTCTTCGCCAAAAGGGTTACTTTGTCAAAATCGCCCCCTGCAGTGCAGGCTACGCGCCCGTCTAATATTCTTTTTTTTTTCAATGACAAAAGGGGGGAGAGAGAGAGAGAGAGAGTCTTGACGACGTGTTTTCACTTGAGTACTTGACAAAGAAGAATGTTGGAAGTTTGCCTACCTACCGCACATGACTTGTGCTCACTAAAGTGTGGGACCTGCATGTATGGGACCCTGCAGCCCTCTTAGGGCAGACGTGTGAGACGCAAAATATGTTTTTTAGTTTAGTAAGGCAAAAAAAAAGCCTTGGAGGGCCGAGGCGGGGCGGCCGTCCGCCATTTTTATACCTTACGCCCCTCACACCTCGTTTCATTTGTCATGTCTACCAAGGAAGAGCTCGGAGGAGAAGATGCAGTCCTAGCTTCTCGGCCCCCTGGCGCCCCACGCATAAATACTACTACCAGAAGTACACTGTCTCTAACAATCCTGCCTCCGAAGGGAGATCTCGGAGGAGACGATGCGGGCTCAGCGTCCCCGTCGTTGATGAGCCAGGACACAAGGGTTACTACGCCTCTTTTAATTACCTTCGTTTTGCTGCTAATACTCGGACTTATATCTGTTATCTTCCGCAGGAGAGTGTCGATATCGCCGGAGAAGATGATGTGAGGCAGATGATCAAGCTCGCAGTAGAAGATGATGTAAAGGAGATGGTCAAGCTCGGAGCAGAAGATGATGTAAAGGAGATAGTCAATGTCGGAGAAGATGATGTAAATGAGTTAGTCAATCTCGGAGAAGATGTGGTGGCATTGGACCAACCGCGGTCGTTGGGCGAGATCCCGGAGATTCACTTACCTCGTTTGCACTGGTAATGATATGCCTGATCTGTAACATTTTGAACGTTTTTCGTCGGCTTACACAGGAGCTATCTCGGCTTAGGGTCAACAAGGCCCCGGGAGCGGAACTTCCACATCTCGGCGCCGAGAACTCCGAGTTACGCCAGAAGCGCCCTGGTGAATCGCACGCGCAGGCGCAGCACATCCGTTCGCAGGATCTCTCATCCTTCGACGTCAGGTTCCAGCGAGAGGTCGTAGAAGAAGATAAGTTGCCGCCTTCCCGCCGTTCAAGAGGATGAAGGAGCTGAAGACGGAGGTTAATATTAGCTGACTTTGGGTTGCTGATTTTTGGGTACTTCGAGTCACTGACATGTAGACACCACTTAAGTCTGTCCTACATGTTTGTGACCACATTCGTTAATCAGCCAATTTGTGCCCTTCGTTTGCCGGTAACGCTCGATATGTTTGTTGTTACCTTTGGCAGGATCACTCCCCTTGCTTATCCTGTCGAAGGATGAAGTTGGATCTTGCCAGCATGCGGGAGGAGAACAGAGAGTTAGGGATCAAGATATTTCGGTACAGGCGGCGGTGTCTTTCCTAGAAGTGGATGAGATCACGGCTTTGTGCTCGTAGGAGTTGTGACGAGGCCATTCATCTGGGAGAACGGATCAAAGCTCAGCTTGTCTCTTTGATGGAAGTCGCAGAACGCGTGATTTTCAATGCTAGAGAGGCGCGGGAACGACTTCTGGTGGCTGAAGATCTCGCATAGCAGTTTAATCATGTGCGCTTATTAGTTGCCTACTACTTTTGTAATTATTCACAATTAAGTATGTATCAATGGCTTGCCTTTTGTGTGACGGAGGAAATTGCACATACCACCACTTGTTGGTGCGGTTTTGCACATAACACAATTTGAGATTCTTTTTACACAAATAACCAGATTTTGACGTTAACTTTTGCACAAAAAACAACCTTACTCCATGTTTTCTTTTGTCTTCTAAAGACATGTAGGTGCTTGAAAAATACCTCCGTTCCAATGCTTAAAGCTTAGTATATTTATCTTGAAAAGTCAAACCAAGTAAAGTTCGACAAAACTCTTAAAAGAATCTATCAGCACATATAATATTTTGTAGACACCATATGAAACTATAATTTATTTTCTATCTAATAATATTGATTTTGTATCTTGCATATTAATGCTTTTGGTAAAAACTTAGTCAAACTTAACTTAGTTTGACTTTCGAAAAATCAATTTAATCCTTAAGCTTTGGGACGGTGGTTCTAGACGTGGTCTAGACGTGTTTCAACATATTACCTTCGCATTTTCTAAACGCATGGAGTTTCTTACAAAGTTTATTTTTTGAAATATTTTCGACTTTGTATTATTTTTATTCATTTCCCCCCTGGTTGTCATGTTTTCTGTCCGGCTTCCCCAGCTCATCCATCCGTAATCTACATGCGCGCGTGACACGAGTAGTGGGAGACATGGTGCCCAAAGGGATAGCTTTTATTAATGGTGGCGACGGTTCCCTAGGCCAATGCTGGCGATACGTCTCATCGTCGCTAGTTGTGCCTTCCCCATGCGGCCGTATTAATGCACACCACTGCTCCTTTAGTCCTTTGCGCCTCATGGCTGATCAAGTAAGTTTGATCATAAAAGATGATCACATAAGCTCGATGATTACCTATAACCTAAAAATTATCTTAATTTGTAAACGAAGACATAAAATAACTAGTTGTTTGATTAGGAAAGACAAAGGAAATTTCTATTGAGATTGAGTTCATTTCATAGTTGTTATAGACACATAGCAATATTACCAAGAGATAGGATTGTAGAGAAAGCAATCCATAGGTATTTTGGAGGGTTACTCCGTACAAGATACCTTTAGAAATCCTTTGAACCAAACAAACTCCGATTCATATTAGTAGACTATAATATGGATATATCTAGACACATTTTAGTTCAAGATTCATCCATATCATTTGACAAGTAATATGAATCGGAGTGAGTATATTAAATGGATTAGTATATATTGTTCGAAAAAATTAAGTTATACTGTACTAATAAAGAAACCATTTCTGTGGTCAAACTGATTTGACGGGACAGTAACTGCACCAGGACGTAGTGGCGTGCTATCCTAGCCGAAGTTTTACTCGGCGCATCGATGCAGCTACTGAAGAATAAAAAAAGTCATATCCACTCCTACTCTTCACCTCCATCGTTTCCATCCTTGGCTCTCCACTTCCATCATCGTTCTCCACTCGCCAAGCGCTGCTAGCAAATTTTTTCATCCTCTAGATCTCCCATTTGCATAGCTTTCTCTCCTCACCCCTCCGCAGAACCGCAGCACTCCTCCTTCCCGCTCGACTCTCCTACAAATCTCCAATCACACATACTTGCTTCCGCCCTCTTAAATCCATCTCGTCTCCATGGCGGCATCGAACGACGACCAGCTGTATGGCGACTGGGGGAAGCTCCCCGCCGAGCTGTTCAATCTCATTGCCCAGTCCGGACGTTACGCGCCGACGTCCGGCTGGCCGCATGCTCCAAAACGCTGTGCCGCCATGTCGCCGACAACATGAATCTACACCATTGGGATGGACCCTGCTTGCTGATGCCCGATTCTGCCCATTGGCACTATGATGATAGTAGTGCGCACCACACGGTGTACCACGTTGTGCCCCTCGACCATCCTCGGCGCACAGCCATCCTGCCGTTCATGGACAATAGATTCTAGGTTGGCATGAACGGCGACTGGATCGCCGGCGTGGACAGTGGTGGGAACTGGTTCCTCGCGAACATCTACACGCACCAAGAAATCTCCCTACCATCGTCGGAAACTTGCAACATTTTTCGGGAGGAATGGATTGGCTTCCCCGGCTTGCCTCCTGAAAGGTACATGACGTATGGGCGTGCCATGTTTTTGTTGAAGATTGTAATTTGCGAAGTGCCCACAAAAGCTGGACATTACTCAGATTACAAGCTCATCGCTCTATTCAATTCTGGACTCGCTTACCTGGCTAATGGTAGCCAGGAGTGGAGGTTATTCTCTCTTGCTAGTTGGGGTGTAGATTACAGTGACGCCATCGAGCACAACGGCTTCATTGTTGCGGTGGATGGGTGGACCGGCACCACATATTGCTGGGATCAATCACAGGCCGGTAATTCTTCAATCCATATGATATACTTCGCAATAAATTTTAATATCAAGCGCATTCATGATATATTGTAACTGAATTAACTAATTGCTCAATAAGATTTTTTTCACCTTTCAAATGACTGTGCACCATTTAATTATCCAAACCTGACTGAACCATTGCTACAAACGAATTACAGTACTATATGCAGTGCACTAATCTCTCAACCCAAACCAGATTATTGCAGTATATGAATGCATTCCTGAATTAGTTACTGCATGCTCTTGTCAGAATATGAATAAGGAGCTTAGCCCTGGCCTCTTCATCAATTGATGCATGCAAACTTTCAATTTATTTGAATATTCGATGTACTCAAAGCTTTACAATCATGGATCAGATAAGGTTGAGACATGTATCTACCATCAATGAATATGAGTGTAATTAACATACATCTCAAATGGGAACAACTTTATTTCTTCGAGTTTTTATACAAGTATAATGACTGCATCTTCCATTTGATCCAACAAATGTGAAGTTGCAGCTATTGGTATTATTGTCTTCCTGAGCCATTCAAACACTAATTTTTTTTGGTCTCCGTTTACAATGCAGATGCACACCTTGCCCTGCCATTCGTGATCCCATCACCGATGGAGGATCCATTTGGCAGATGGTTTTTAGCTCGATCAGCTGATGGCAAGCGCTTGATGATCATCCATGAAGATCGGTATATATGTAGCAATGATCACCTTGAGCCTGCAGAAGTTCTGCATGATGGTAATGGCCTTATCCTGCGGGAGTGTCCTGCCCCTGTCATACATATTTTTGAGAAAGATCTATCCCTGATTGGACCCAATTGGAGTCGAGTTGACAGCCTTGGCACACACTCTCTGTTCATTGGACTGAATTATCCAATGAACCTGAAGATAAATGATGGCAATGCTCCTGATGGAAAATTGACTCCATTCATGAGGTCAAATTGTGTGTACATCGCGTACTATGCATTTCGGGAACCAGCATTTAGTTGTATTTGTCGTTGTAACCTGCAGCAAGGGGAAAATGAGCTCATGGGAGTTATCACCCTTCCAAAAGAAGGTTGGGGATTTCCCCGACAGGCGACAATGTGGTTTAAGCCTAGTCTGAAAAATATCCGCATGTTGATGCAACCCTAAACTGAGCCATGAATCTTTCTGGAGAAAATAATCTTTTTTGTACGATATATTTGAACAATTCAGTAACCTGTTCCGTATCTTAATATGCTCTTCCTTTTTTCTGAATCTTATATACCTTGACCCATTTCAGTGTGTCTGTTTACTCATTTTAGTGTGTATGTAGCCCACATTGAAGTAATCTAATCTTATTTAAACGGATGGTGATGAACTCTGTATTTCCATCCTTCGTAAACCGTGCATGTCTGTTTATTTTTAGTTTCATTTCAGCAACTATTATTAGTATATGCACACCTTTTTTTAATGTTGAGAGGAGTATAAGGGCATTACAATGCTATATACTATATGGCGCTAATAGAGAACAAATGAATGTGAAAAGATTGTAAAATCCTCCAGGTACTCTCCTTACAGCGCTAATTGCTGATGGCAGACTGACTTCCTGTTGGTTCCGGTGCTGTAGCTAGGACTGGTGAAAAGAGTTTCACGCCCCTTGCAGTAGCGCCTGTGTTGGACGTGCCCTAATGTTTTCCTGCTAAAAATTGCAATCTTTTAAGCACTTGGGTACGGTATTTCCCCACCAGCCTGGATGCAGGCCGCCAAACGCGTCTTAACCAATGTTTAAAATAGCGTGTTAAATGAATTAGCGGCAGCCTCCTTCAAACGATATGAACGCTATATCGTGGTAATAGTGTGGTATATTTTAAATAGCATTTTCAAAATAATACTAAATATAGCCTAAAAATAAATAATTTTACTAGAGCGAATAGATATATATAGTCCAAAAGTGACTGAATCATACATACATAACCACATATAGAAATAGATCTCAAGTATTTTAGAAGGCTAACATGAACATTTCACAAGGCAACAACATAGTATAAATTATTTATTAAAACATATTAGCATGAGCGATATTATCTTCTGACTTAGAAGTGGAACCAACAGATTGTAGTTCATCACCACGAAAAAGTGAAAGCAACTTGCCTGAAAAAAATAGCGCGCTAACACTATGAAGTAGGACGATATAGCATGCTGTTTCGCAAATAGCGCCACAGCGTGCAAAATTACTAAGCGTGGACCCTCTAGATATGCTATAGTGCGCTTTTAGCGGAGAAATAGTTAACTGGGCTTCATTGAGGCCCTGGTTTGACAAAGCAGCCTGAGTACGCATCTAAAAAAAATCTGCCTGAGGACGCATGCTTGTAAAAATGAGAGAGCAGACTACAATTACTTCAGTCCCGAACCCTCTATCTCTCCCACCTACTTCACCTCTTTTACACTAATGATCGCCATGAACGGCTCGCCTCCTCCCTCCACCGGCAGCTGCACAGGCGGTAACGGCCGCCGACACGGATGAACATCGCCGATATTTCCTGAACTCAGCCGATTTGATCCACCGCATCCTCCAGAGCTTGATGGACGTCCGCCTCTTCTATCCAGATCGTGACTAGAGAAGGATCTACGAGTACATCCGTTTCTTACCCTTTGGCAGCGTCGGTTCCATCTCTCGCGGTACTTTCTTCTCCGCTGGAAGCACCATCTCGCTCGGCACTGATTTCCCTGGCGGCGGCACCAGCTTCTCCGGCTGCGCCGACCCCAACCCCCGCGGCACGGTCTTCTCCGGTGGCGGCACCACCAAAAGTGGCTGTAAGTTGTCCTGAACTCACTAGCATGCAGGTGTAAGTAGTCAATGATAGTTGGGGTTTTAAACAAGTTCTGTTTTCTTTAATGATGGGAAACTAGTATTCTTCTGCAAATGTTTTTTTAATGACGGGAAACAAGAGATGTTAAGTACTAGTTCGCAAAAAAAGATGTTAAGTAATAGTATCCATCACAGAGCAGGGTTTGGCGGTCTGAACATACAAATATATGCTCCATGTTACCTGTTTTAAAGTCTGAAAGCTTGCTCAGTACCTGTAAAATCAAATTGTCTTGCTGCTAGATTTTGTGCAAACTAATTAAAGAGATAGCTAGATGCATTTTCTCCATGTATGTTACGTTCTGATTTATATGCTGTTGATTGATATATACCGTGCTTAACTAGATGCAGAAGCAAACTCGCTCCAACGTCTTTGAGCAACTACGTCTTAGGTCTGTCGATTGTACATGTCCTCTGCTCACACCCCAGTTCAGAATTCAAAGAAACTCACTAGCCAAAAAGCCGAAGGTGACGGGCAGGCGTGATGCAGCAATTCAACGTTTTATATTAAAAGGGCGAGGGAAAGGCCGCCCTAAACGGGTTGGTCACTCGGCGGACCCTCCTCAGCCCTCGCGCTTCTATGTGCAACTGGATGGCAACGATGACATGTATATGTTGGTCATCCCCAGAGAATTCAAGCAATGTCTGAAAGGGATTCTTCCCAGGCCTATCAAGCTCAAGACGAGCGTAGGCTGCGCCTGGTATGTGCACATCGATGAGTACCAGGGTGAACTGGTCTTGAAGGATGGTTGGTTCGGGTTTGCAGAGGCGCATGAACTGCAGCTCGATGACATTCTCGTCTTCGAGGTGAAAGACACTTCCTTGATGAATGTGTTGATCTACGATCGTAACACCTCCACCCTGTGAGGGTAATATTTTGTGCTGATCACCCTTAGTTGCATGCATGATCTGCAGTGCTTTTAGGAAGAGGGGATCAGAAACACCTCAATATTTTATTGAATTAACTAGATGCTGCTTTTGGACCTGGGGTAGTGCCCTGCTGATGTTCATGCTGAACTTGGTTTTTGTATTAAGCTGAACTGGGGATCAGATACACTGTGATGAGACTTTGTTAATTAGCTAATATAGTATATGTTAGACATGTTTTATTTTACTTTAATTTACTGTGATATGCTGCGGTAGTTTCAATGTGCGGTCTGATGATTTGTATTATACCTAGCTACATGGAGCTCAACATTTTGAAATATTCATAGATTTGTAAGTGTAAATGTGATATATCCCATATGTAGTCAATGCTTTCTTGTACGAGCTTGTAAAATCTCAGGGCAAAATACATTTTATTTTAGGAAGTGTAAAAGTAACCAATTTTTTTGATCTGATTGTAGCGAACACAAGTGCAGATGGTCAAACCCCCAAAACTTCTCATATTCATTGTTACATGGTCGAGATATAAAGGTATTTTACGCACTGGTTTAATACTCAACTGCTTACATCCATGTTTGTTTGCAGTTTTTTTGACACCTCTTAATGCTCCCTCCGATCCATATTTTTTTGAGATACACAGTACAAACACAGACGCTCTCATATAGATGTATCTAGACACATATTAGTTGTAGAGACATCCATTTTATCATCAAGTAATGAGGATCAGATGGAGTATCGTTTTCATTTTACCAAAAGAAACGGATATACTGTATAGTACAACGTAGTCTGAGGCCCTTAGCTCTGAATGCAATTTCTGTGTGCACACTGATCGGATCATAACCCACACGACCTGTCTCACTGGTATGTAGGTCCGGGCCCCACCAGATACAGATAAAGACCAGTGACCCGCCGGGTGAAGTTTTCTGTGTGGATTCCTGCGTACCTGGCTTCGTTCCTCCAAGAAACGCGCATTTTTTTTGACCGGGGGGACACGCGCATTTATTCCCTTGCTGATGTATAATTCTCAGTTTCTCACAGTCCCCTCATGTTCAGATCTCCCCAGATCCCTCGCCGTCCATCTCCCCTAAGTCCTCTCCCTACACCACCGGCGTCCACCACTGCTCGGACTACGCGGCTTGGACTCCGTCCTCTACGGATGCGGCGACGTCGCACCTAAAAACTCCACTAAGGCGGCGCGGCATCCCCGATTCTCTCGGTCCATGGCTGCAATGGCGGTATGTTTCCCCCGAATCACTAGGGTTGCCGGTCACATCTTTATTATATCTAAGCTGTATTGCCGGTTGCTTAGCATTGTTTGATATAGACTATTTCTCTCATCCAGTGTATATATTAATCCTCCGTAAAGACTCGGGCTACACATGCACGCATGCTAGCTAGGTTGGGACTGGATCTAATGTGTGCAATAATAATCGTTCAAATATGATATTGGTCAATCCACGGCCGATAATCACATATGAGGACACCGAGCATGCATGTCTGGCTTATGGACTCTTTAGGCCGACGCTGATTATTTTTTTTTTGTTTGCTTGGTCGATCTGTACTGGCGGATGATGAACTGCAGATGCATTACTCTGATGCTAGACCTAGCCAGCAAGCATGCATGGCTCATGCTAGCTTGATTTCTATTCTCATAGCTACTATTTATATCGATTTGGCTTCTGCGATACAATGATACACTATGCTGAATAATTTGATGATACAAGGTTGTACATATCAGCCTAGCTAGATTCGAAGCTTATTGTTCGGGACCGTGTGTTCGATAAGAACAATGATCCGCTGACTTTGCTAGGTGCCTTTGATTATGCATTTGCTTGGAATTACGGTCGAAGCTAGAGGCATTATCTAATTGAGGCCTCTTTTTGCAGTGTTCAAACAAGAAGCTCAAGCTTGGAGAGAGCTTATCATGGAAGGAGACATCTGTAGAGCCAGCCCCAGTGTGCAAGGTGTTTAGGCGCATCGATGAGGAGAATACCGCTGACAGCTTCTGCAAGGTACTATGTACATCGGAGTTAGAGGTGATTACCATCCCCAGTCGTGTTCTACCCTGGTTTTACGGTGGGTGTCCAGAGTCCATCAACCTGAAGATGTCCACTGCATGCACCTGGATTGTGGACCTGAAGCAACAAGATGGCAATGTTTTATTGGACGGAGGATGGCCGTGAGTTTGTCAAAGCACATGACTTGAAGGTAGGATACCTCCTGACCTTCAAGAAGATTGACACCAAATCATTGCAGGTGCTCATATTTGGTTACAATTGCTGTGAGAAGGTTATATGGTGTTCAGGTTATCACCCATCGCTGGGGCAACAAAATGAATCACAGCTGCATTAAGTTGTCTTACAAATGTTCTGTACTATAATGATGATGTATTGTGGTGAACATGATGGTACCATTACTGGATTGTGGTCACATGTGAGGGGGGGGTGTATAAGTGGATTGCCTAGCCCTTTCCATTAGTTCGGACTTTTGGTTGCGTTGGCTTGTGTATGAAGCTTGGCATGGTATCAGAGCCCAGGGTCTCGAGTTCGAGACCTGGCTTTCGTAATTTATCCTAAAAATTGGTGCTGCCCTCCGTTGCCCTCCTCGGAGTCCACGTATATGCCTCTTGAGAGTCTCCTTGTGTTGACCTCTTCCCTTCTTCCGGTCACACGTGAGGAGGGGTGTTCAGATGTATAAGTGGATTGCCTAGCCCTTTCCATCAGTTCGGACTTTTGGTTGCGTTGGCTAGTGCATGAAGCTTGACAAACCTTATTTATATGTACAGCTCTCTAGTTGTACTATTAATTATTATGTGCTTATGTTGGCTGGATTGTGATGAACATGAGATGTTCTGTTGTTTCCGTAAAGAAAAAAACGTGTTGTTTTTTCGAATCCTGCGCTGGATATGTTTTGCACAAACTAGTGAAGTGCCCGCTGACAAAACATATTATGCGCAAATAGGCAACCCTCAGTAACGATCATGGGTTCAAGCGTCCAGGATCCACTGCCTTGACATCAGCAAGCACAGATGAACAGTTGGTTGACTTGTAGATTTGGACGTTGGATCGAAAATAGATAGCTAAGAACTAAGTACTGTAGCATGTAGCATATGTACTGTTCATGGTCTCATTCCGGGTTCAAGTGCTACCCCATGTAGCACCACTTTTTTTTTGGGTTAGCCCAGACAACCTTCCCAATAAAAAAAAGTACTACCTTCCCTGCATGGGCCAATTGTTTGTACTTTTGGGCTGCCGCCGGCAATGTACATGGTGATTGCTGTCAGCCTGCTTGCTTCGCTGATAACAATCCAAAAACATTTAATGGGCCTCCGACTCATGCCATTGGGGCCCTTCCTAATTTAAACACGGAGATCCTATGATTGGCCCTCAAGAAACCGAGATTCTAAATATAAAGTTATTTTTATTTCGTATCAATTATGATTATGATTCTTTTTTAAATGCGCATAGCCAGTATGCGCATCTACATGGGCTCTATATTTTGATATATTCATATAGTTGATTTCAAAATTTTCATAAATTATTTAAAGTTCCAAGATTTATTCTATCAGTTTGCAAGATCTTAGAGTGTATTTGTAGTTTAAAAAAAATGACAAACCTCTTCATCAGATTGTTGTTAACAAGTGTAGTGTTGTGAACCCAAAATATATTACATACTTCCTCGTAGATCAAATTTGAACTAATTAAGTTGAACTAAAATTAACCCGGATCAACAGTTAGTATGGATTATGTGCATGGAGTACGAAGAACAAATGAATAGGCAATATTTCAGTTTTTCCTTCAGTTGAGAATGCTAGAGCAGGACCCATTTGCCAGTAGCGTCCCTCAACATTTGAAGGTAAAGACAAACAAAAGGGATCGAAAAAAGCAAGTATCCTACATATCTCGGGTTAAAACATATCGAGAAATCACATATTTCTTGTACATAGAGGCTGACATCGTGGACCCATCGGCCAGCCGTGGAAAAAAATCCAAGAAAGGAAACAATTATCGTACAGAGAAGCTGACATGTGGGACGCATTTTGCAGCAGCGTCCTCAACTTTAACAAAGGCGGCAGGGGATCGAAAGAAAAAGCAAAGTTCCCAGAAATCACGGTCAAAAATAAATCCAAGAAATGAAATGTTTATTGTTCATAGAGGCTGACATGTGGGACCCACGAGCCAGCAGCGTCCTCAACGTTTCAAAGGCGGCAGGGGATCGAAAAAAAAGGCAAGTGACCATATATCAGGTGCCAAAAATAATCCAAGGAAAGAAACTTTTATTGTACATAGAGGATGACATATGGGTCCCGTTTTGCAGGAGCGGTCTCACATTTTCCAAGGCGGCATGGGATCGAAAAAAAAGAAAGGAAAGGTTTATCGTTCAGAGAGGCTGAGATGTGGGACCCATGGGCCAGCAGCGTCCTCTTTTCAAAGGCGGCAGGGGATAAAAAAAGGCAAATAGCCAGTAATTAGGGTCAAAAATAAATCAAACAAAGGACACTTGTACTGTTCATAGAGGCTGACAGGGACCCATGAGCCAGCAGCGTCTCAACGTTTCAGAGGCGGCATGAGATCGAAAGAAAAAGGCAAATACCAAGAAATTATGGGTCAATAATAAATCAAACAAAAGGTTTATTGTTCATAGAGGCTGACATGTGGGACCCCTGAGCCGGCAGCGTCCCCAACGTGTTAAAGGCGGCAGGAGATAGAAAGACAAAGGCCAAAAATCAGTTGGTAAAAAATCCAAGAAAAGAAACATTTACCGTTCTGAGAGGCTGACATGCGGGACCCATGAGGCAGCAGCATCCTCAACGATTCCAAGGCGGCAGGGGATCAAAAGGGGTCAAAAATAAATCCATCATAGGAAACTTTTATTGTTCATAGAGGATGTGGGACCGACCTGCCAGTAGCGTCCTCATCGTTTCAAAGGGGGTAGGGGATCAAAAGAAAACGGTAAATAGCCAGAAATTAGGGGTAAAAAATAAATCCAATGAAGGACACTTTATTGTTCATAGAGTATGACATGCGGGACCCATGAGCCAGCAGCTTCCTCAACGTTTCAAAGGCGGCATGAGATCGAAAGGAAAAGGAAAGTGACCAAATATCAGGAGCCAAAAATAATCTAAGAAAAGAATCTTTATAGTACATAGAGGATGACATGCGGGTCCCATTTTGCAGCAGCGGTCTCAATGTTTCCAAGGCGGCACATGACCAAAGAAAAAGGAAGTAGCCGTAAATAAGGGTGTCAAAAAATCCAAGAAATGGAATATTTCAATTGGGCTGCTTCACGGCCATCCGGGCCTTCAAACTATCCCGCCGGACGCCTTTTGATTCGTACAATTTCAGCCCATTCCAAAACAGAAAGTCTTATGCCTCGCAAAGAAAAAAAAACAAGGACATTCAAAGCATATAAGTTTGTTTATGTAAAAATAAAGATTTAATTTATCCCTTTGCAATAGCTCAGAGCAAAATACACTATTTATTGTCTGCAAAATAATCAAGATATCACATGTTTCTTATACGGGGAGGCTGACATCGGGGACCCATGCGCCAAAGAAATCGTCAACATTTTAAAGGCGGCAGGGATGGAAAGAAAAAATAAACCAAAAATCTGTTGGTACAAAATCCAAGAAAAGAAACATTTTCGTTCTGAGAGGATAACATGCGGGACCCATGAGGCAGCAGCATCCTCAGCGTTTAATGTTAGAGGCTGACATGTGGGACCCGTGAGCCAGCAGCGTCCTCAACGTTTTAAAGGCGGCAGGAGATCGAAAGAAAAAATAAGCCAAAAATCATTTGGTATTCAAAATCCAAGAAAATAAACATTTACCGTTTACGAGAGGATGACATGCGGGACCCATGAGGCAGCGGCATCCTCAACGATTCCAAGGCGGCAGGGATCAAAAGAAAAAAGGAAATATCCGAGAAATTAATTAGGGGTTCAAAATAAATCCATCAAAGGAAAGTTTTATTGTTCATAGAGGATGACATGTGGGACCGACCTGCCAATAGCGTCCTCATCGTTTCAAAGGTGTCAGGTGATCAATAGAAAAAGGCAAAGAGCCAGAAATTAGGGGTATAAAATAACTCCAAGAAACGAAACATTTATTGTTCGTAGAGGATGACATGCGGGACCCATGAGCCAGCAGCTTACTTAACGTTTCAAAGGCGGCATGAGATCGAAAGAAAAAAGGCAAGTGACAAAATATCAGAGCCCAAGATAATCCAAGAAAAGAAACTTTATTTACCTCGAGGATGACATGCGGGTCCCATTTTGCGGCCGGTCCCAACGTTTCAAATGCGGCTGGATAAAAAAAAAAAAAGAAAGTAGCCATAAATTAGTGGGTCAAAAAAAATCCAACAAAATAAAGTTGATGGACATAGAGGATGACATGCGAGTCCCATGAGCTAGCAGCTTACTCAACGTTTCCAAGGTGGCAGGGGATCAAAAGAAAAAGGAAATAGCCAAAAAATCAGAGGGTGAAAAAAAAACAAAGAAAATGAACTTTTTATAGTACATAGAGGATGACATGCGGGTCCCATGAGCCGAGGTTCCTCAACATTTCAAACGTGGCATGAGATCGAAAGAAAAAGGCAAGTGACCAAATACCAGGAGCCAAAAATAATTCAAGAAAAGAAACTTGATTGTACATAGAGGATGACATGCGGGTCCCAATTAGCAGCAATGGTATCAACGTTTGAGGAGGCTGCACGGGATCGAAAGAAAAAGGCAAGTGACCAAATATCGGGAGCCAAAATAATCCAAGAAAAGAAATTTTATTGTACGTAGAGGATGACATGCGGGTCCCATTTTGCAGCAGCGGTCTCAACGTTTCCAAGGCGGCACAGAACCAAAAGAAAAATGAAGTAGCCGTAAATCAGGGGTGAAAAAATCCAAGAAGAAAGATTTCAATTGGGCTGCATCTGGACATCTGGGCCTTCGAACTATCCCGCTAGGCCTTTTGACTCGTACAATTTCAGCCCACTCCAAAACAGGAAAGTTCGAATTTTCTAAAAAAGCAGGAAAGTCCTATGCTTCGCAAAGACAAAAAAACAAGGAGATTCAACATATAAGTTTGTTTATGTAAAAATAAAGATTTAATTATCCGTTTGAAATAGCTCGTAGCGCAATACATTGTTTATTGTCTCGCAAAATAATCAAGATATCATATGTTTCTTGTACGGGAGGTCGACATCGGGGACCCATGAGCCAACAAAGCGTAAATCAACGTTTAAAAGGCGGCAGGCGATGGAAAGAAAAAATAAACCAAAAATCTGTTGGTAAAAAATCCAAAAAAAGAAACATTTTCGTTCTGAGAGGATGACATGCGGGACCCATGAGGCAGCAGCAGCCTCAGCGTTTATTGTTCATAGAGGTTGACATGTGGGACCCGTGAGCTAGCAGCGTCCTCAACGTTTTAAAGGCTGCAGGTGATCGAAAGAAAAAATAAGCCAAAAATCGTTTGGTCAACAAAATCCAAGAAAATAAACATTTACCGTTCTGAGAGGATGACATGCGGGACCCATGAGGCAGCAAGATCCTCAACGATTCCAAGGCGGCAGGGGAAATATCCAGAAATTAATTAGGGGTTCAAAATAAATCCATCAAAGGAAACTTTTATTGTTCATAGAGGATGACATGTGGGACCGACCTGCCAACAGCGTCCTCATCGTTTCAGAGGGGGCAGGAGATCAAAAGAAAAAGGCAAATAGCCAGAAATTAGGGGTAAAAAATAACTCCAAGAAAGGAAACTTTTATTGTTCGTAGAGGATGACATGCGGGACCCATGAGCCAGCAGCTTACTCAACGTTTCAAAGGCGGCATGAGATCGAAAGAAAAAGGCAAGTGACAAAATATCAGGAGCCAAAGATAATCCAAGAAAAGAAACTTTATTGTACGTAGAGGATGACATGCGGGTCCCATTTAGCAGCAGCGGTCTCAACGTTTCAAATGCGGCTTGAGATCAAAAGAAAAAGAAAGTTGATTGTACATAGAGGATGACATGCGGGTCCCATGAGTCAGCAGCTTACCCAACGTTTCCAAGGCGGCAGGGGATCAAAAGAAAAATGAAATAGCCAAAAATCAGAGGGTGAAAAAAAATTTAAAGAAAATAAACTTTTATAGCACATAGAGGATGACATGCGGGTCCCATGAGCCAGCAGGTTCCTCAACGTTTCAAACGTGGCATGAGATCGAAAGAAAAAGGCAAGTGACCAAATATGAGGAGCCAAAATAAATTCAAGCAAATAAATTTTTATAGTACATAGAGGATGACATGCGGGACCCTTGAGCCAGCAGCTTACTCGACGTTTCAAAGTGGGCAGGGGATCAAAAGAAAAAGGTAAGCCAAAAATCAGCGGGTGAAAAAAAATACAACAAAGGAAACTTTTATAGCACATAGAGGATGACATGCGGGTCCCATGAGCCAGCAGGTTCCTCAACGTTTCAAACGTGGCATGAGATCGAAAGAAAAAGGCAAGTGACCAAATATGAGGAGCCAAAAATAATTCAAGAAAAGAAAGTTTTATAGTACATAGAGGATGACATGCGGGTCCCATTTAGCAGCAGCGGTATCACCGTTTGAGAGGCGGCAGGGGATCGAAAGAAAAAGACAAGTGAAAAAATATGAGGAGCCAAAAATAATTCAAGAAAAGAAAGTTTTATAGTACATAGAGGATGACATGCGGGTCCCATTTAGCAGCAGCGGTATCACCGTTTGAGAGGCGGCAGGGGATCGAAAGAAAAAGGTAAGTGACCAAATATGAGGTGCCAAAAATAATTCAAGAAAAGAAAGTTTTATAGTACATAGAGGATGACATGCGGGTCCGATTTAGCAGCAGCGGTATCACCGTTTGAGAGGCGGCAGGGGATCGAAAGAAAAAGGCAAGTGACCAAATTTGAGGTGCCAAAAAAAACTCCAAGAAAAGAAAGTTTTATAGTACATATAGGATGACATGCGGGTCCCATTTAGCAGCAGCGGTATCACCGTTTGAGAGGCGGCAGGGGATCGAAAGAAAAAGGCAAGTGACCAAATTTGAGGTGCCAAAAAAAACTCCAAGAAAAGAAAGTTGATTGCACATAGAGGATGACATGCGGGTCCCACTTAGCAGCAGCGGTCTCAACGTTTCCAAGGCGGCAAGGGATCAAAAGAAAAAGGAAGTAGCCAGAAATCAGGGGGTCAAAAAAAATCCAAGAATAGAAAGAATTTTGGTTCATAGAGGATGACATGCGGGACCCATGATCCTGCATCGTAAACGGCTCGATCGGAGAACGTTGAACGAGATGGCGCGATCGAGAAAAAAAACAATGCCAGAGAGGCTGCCATCTGGGCCCTACATCCCTCGGCGGTGCGGATTTGCGTTGACTCGGCCGGCGAACCCGAGAATTCACGATGCACCACGTCCCGGGCCACCATACGCGACGTTTTGGCCGCTTTCGTCGGGCTAGGTGGCCTCAAAAACGAGAAAAAAAATTTTTTTGACATGCACCACGGAGGGACCAAAATCGTCGGCCATGGTACACCAGCAACCACGGCGCGACTTCAACTTCGTCGGCCATGGCAACTTTTCTTGTAGTGACTGGTCCATCGTAGAACCAGTATTTCTTTACTTGGATTTGGGGATCACACCCAAATTCAAGTAACATGGCACGAAGTATATCTACGAGTCCTCCTTTATATTCACTCAGTGTGGAATCCAATACCTTCACATTTCGTCCGGGACGTGAACTTGCCATGTTGGCTGTAGAATTAGAAAGATTATATAAGATTAGTAATAATACATCATAATAGAGATAATAAAGAATTATCGCACTAAAAGATATGATTGTTTTATTCCCAATTGAATATACACCATATTTTTAGAGAATTCTTTACTAATCCTATTTGACTCCTAACGTTTTGTCCCATTTACTAGGTTCCAACCTAAGGTCAAAGCTTTTGCTCTGATACCAACTGTGGTGACCCTGCATACCACTGCATGTTGTAGTATGCCAGTCGTTGATATAACATTCACGGAGTACCATTCCGCAAATATTACATCCCTCAGAGTAGTACAACAGAACATAGCAGGTCCATAACTCATTCATTTATTATTACAAGCATATACATATTCGTCTCGGAGCTCCTCTTGGGTCCTAAGAGGTATACTCCTGGGTTCGAGGCGAACCCAACTTAGCTTACAATATAGCTGTCTCATTAAGTTGTACATTTATTCTCGCGAGCAGCTAAGTATTAAGAGTTTGGGCTGCTCGGCTACTACGACTACTTAATGCTTCTAGGCTTGATCTCCTCCGGAAGCCTCCCCGGTTCCGTAGACTATCAGATAGTCTATGCCTTCAATACCTCCTGAGAGGTCTGGTTCTTCATAGCCGATGATCTCGGCTCCTTCAGGGTTTTCGTAGTCCTCCTCCACACGATTCAGACAATCTAAGCAAGGGATTTAAGATTGGGATGAGTACGAGCGTACTCAACAAGTTCATTATAGATAAGAGGTGTTTAATGCACTATCTACGATATTAGACCAGAAAGTCTAATACCAATGCAGGTTTTGATAAACATTTCTTCAAGAGATTGCTTTTATTTCAAAGAGTATGTCCGTCAGCCTTCACCGGTTTACTAGAACTTCATGGAGCTCCTTTCCGGCCGCGTTCGCAGTTCCATATCCCGGAACAGGGAGTGACAGGTCACGATTCATTACACTCTGCAGAGGTGTGTTGCTTTACCCATAAGAGATCTTAACCTTGGTGCCAACCGGGCAGCTTTCCCGTCCACACTTCCTTTGGTGTGAGGCCCGATATAAGGTCTAGCCAATCATGTTCCTCCGCTACCTCGAACACCCACCCTTTGTTGCATGCCCCGACCCTGGGTCCTCGCCGGTCCCATTATTCCCATAGATTTCAGGGTGGACCCCGACCACGACGACAGTGCAGGATCGAAACAAACTCCTTCGCCGGTAGCTGCAACCCATCATAGACCGCAATACCGTGGGGACTTAGGACTCCCCAGCCTCACCATCTTGCTCCTTCGGGCGACAAGTGTACTACGGACAATGCCGTGGGGACTTAGGACTCCCCAGCCTCACCAGCTTGCCCCCTTGGATTACAAGTGTACTACGGTAGAGCGCATCCGTTGATGAACGAGAGGTGGAAACACTTTTGACTACTCCGTCCCACTCCGGATCTTATGGTTAACACGGGTATTACGGCACAAGAATCACTGGCGACATTTGTTGTTTAATCCTAGATGGATACAAACCCTTGCAATGGAACCTCCACCATATCAACACAATCCATGGTTCCATTGCCCACCACATAGTCATATTCATAGTTATGAAAGTAGTGGTTTTGGTTTTTATGCAATAGTGATAATCATAGTACTTTGCAAGTAATTTGATAAAGATACTCAAATGACATGAGCAAGCGATGAACTTTCCTGAACACTGCAAAGTTTTGCAGTTGGAAGGTATGGACTGACCCTTGTCCTCTGTCTCTGAAAAATAGCATCATTGTCCGATAAGGGCAATGGTTAAAGAATCAATTATGCATGATTCCAGTTTTAGGGTTTGATTCCCCCCTTCCGATGTCGTGATTATTTTATGTGAGAGGTTAATACTAAGAATAATTTAGGGATACTCTGTTTAGGGTAAAATACAACCTTGAAATATTGTCAAGGTGTTTTTTAAAGTCCAATTGCATTTAATGGACTTAATTTTCATTAATGAATATAATATGTGAGATTTATATTATTATTTAATTCATTAAATTAAGACTTATTCTTAATTATCTCCAAAAATTCTCTTTGATATTTTATTTGGATAGAGAATTTTATGCTGATTGATTTTCATATTTTGAATTATTTTTTTAGTGCTCTATTCAATTTTCTATTGAATTTTAAAGTTACTGGTTTTTAAATAAATTGTGAAAAGTCACAATTGCCCCTGGGCCCACCTGTCAGTGGAGCCCAGTGGGTTGGGCTAGACCAGCTCAGGTCCAACCGACCCGAGCGGTCGCTCGCTCACTCTCCACCTCGCGCCGCTCGACCTAACCCTAATTCCCCTTTCGCTCTCTGGCGATCCGTGTCGCCCTCACCGTCGCCGCCCGAATCCGGCGGCCTCCGGCCGCCATGGCCCTCGCCATGGGGCGCAATCGAACCGCCAGGCGACGGCGATTCGTTCCATCCGCGTCGATCTGGAGCTGACGCCGTCCTCCGCTCGCCATCGATCCTCTCCGCCAAGGCTAGGGTTCGGGATCCGCATGATCCCGCGGCTCCCTGAGCTCCTGGCGTGGTGGTGCCACCGTGGCTGTGCTGCCCTGGTGGGGTGGTGCTGTGGCGCCGCCATGGCCTGGCTTGGCCTGGCGCCGCCGCGCCCTGGCGTGTGCCGCCGTGGCCGCCCTGGTGGTCTGCCTGCTCGACCCTGGTACGTTCGCCACCCCATCTTCTCTCTTGTGTGCTTGTTCTTCTTCCTCTCTCCGGTAGCTCTAGCCATGGCTTGCTGTTCCTGGTGCCTTTGCTGCTCTATGGCTGGCTTGCTGCTGCTGCGTTGCTGCTGGGCTGCGTGTGCTACTGATGCTGATGTGCTTGTGCAAGCTTGCTTTACTTGCAAGAATTTCTTCCCTGTGCCTCTGTTCTTGTTTCTATGCTTGTCTGGCACTCATGTGTATTCATTGATGCTTTAATGGCTTAATTGCAGTGTGCAATTCTTGCAAGTTTGCAAGTGCCAGAGCTCCTGTGGCTAGTTCTTGTGCTCAAATTTATGAGTGGGCTCATCTGAGCATTGCTATTGGCTTTATTGGTTACTGGTATGTGCTTTAGTTGTTTAGCAAGATCCAGGGGTTCATCAAGCTCTTGATGTGCTTCTGGATACAATCATATATCATTTAATTGATTATCTGTGAAGCAACTGTTGAGTATGCATGGCTATTTAATTAACTATGGTCAGTGTGATGCTAGAATTGGGTGCTAGCATGCTTCAGCAAGCTCTGGTGATCCAGTGATCATCAGCTGCTTGAATATTGCTTGCCTTACTTATTTCTTATGCCTGTTTGGACTTAATATGGTGATTGTGCATCACCATGCCTTGTGCTGGTGTGTGCTGTGATTGGCTCAGGTAATTGCTGTTGCTTGCTGTGATCGCTTGGATTCACAACAAGGCTCTGGTGTGTGGATTTCTTGGATATTCATTTATCTGTGTTGTCTTGCTTGACTAAGTGGATAAATGAGATGAACTGCTTGCAGTGATGATTCTTATAATGAGTTGGATTGAGCTAGAGGGATGCCAACAGTGGTTGGGGACCCTAGCTCCTCTTTGAACTCAATCTGAGTAATGATGCAATTGCTTGGCTTAGTGTGTGGTTGTTTCTTATTTATCTATGCTTGTCAGTGAAGCTTGGCTTCCTATTTCTGACAATATACATGATCTACTTGATACAGTAGTAGACTGGTGCATCCTATGCCCTATCTCGATGGAAACCAACATGTGTTGGCACCTCCTGTGATGCATGAACTCCTTGGAGTGATGATATGCTTCTCTGTTGGCTTTTCTGTGTGGCTAAGTAGTTGTTGTGGCCCTAGCACTGCTTGATGTGCTAGTAAAGGTTGCTCCAACCTCTTCTGTATGCTACTGTGCAATATTACAGGTAGACCTATGGCTTCCAGTTTAATTGATGTTGAAATGAAAATAGACATAGAAATGTCTATATTCTGATGGTCTTAGAAGGGCTAGTGTGGTCTGGTTGAACTTGGATAGTCTCTGGGATTGTTTACTTTCTTGTTTCCATTTGGATGATGCTACCACTATTCTGGTTGGCATAACCATGGTATAGGTTTGATTGATTCCTGGTCCCTTCCACTTCTTCCAGGTTTCACTTGGTCTCTGACCAAATGATGATCAAAACAGGGTTACCCACCCTTTGTGTGCTTGTGATTATGCCTGTGCAGTTTATAAACAAAACCATCTGGTTTGTTCATGATGATATGTATACCTCACTCCAGCTCCTAGAAATAGGGTTGGTGTAGAGGGTTTGCTTCTGGATGGATTGATGTGCTTGCCCTGCTCCTCCTTGCAAACCTTGATTCCTGATTTGTTTCTGGTATTTGTGGAATGGTTGAACAATGGTGGATCGTTCTTCTGTTCTTGCTGTTCTTGTGACTTACTCTGTGAAGCTGTTGTCGATGGAATGATCTAGGGTTTACTGTGGCAAGTTTTATATGCTTCTGGCTTGCTCTTGTTGGTCGACAGCACTACCTGCAGCTTGTGGTGACTCACTATGGCCTTGTGTGTTGGTACACATGCACACCAGCCTTGTGTGCTGCCTGGCTGTGTGTGTGTGCAAATGCTGTGCACTTGGACTTGGCTTGGTTCTGGTGGTTAGATGATCAGCTCGGCAGAGCTGATCCATATCTGCTCAATTTTAGTTTTCTTTTAACCTGCCAAGTGGCTTTGCCACTTGGCTTAATTCTTGTTTGGTTTTTTGTGTATGTGTGCAGGGATCAAGAAGATACTCAAGATGAACTCAAGATCATGAAGATTCCAATGTAGTTTAGGTCATTTAAATACCTTGTAATTTTCTTTTTTTCTTTTCTTTTTCTATCTTTGTCCAATTTTTTTGTAATGTGTTGTATAATTTCATTTATTTCAATTTTGAATATTGTAATTGACAATGTATCATGTGTGATTATTAATAAAGCTCAAGTTTCCTTAATGAGCTTTAAATATTTATTGTATTATTTATAATCTTGATTGATGATAATTGTCTCAAATTTGAATTATGTGATATCCATTTGATCTTTGAATTTAAAATTCAATGTGGTTTGAATTTAATCATATAACTTAATTTTAAATTCAATCATGCCACTTTAAGATTGGAATGCAAACTCTCCCCTCTCTTCTCAAAACCCTAGTTTAGTTGAATAAGGAACAGGTTTGTCGCATTCTCGAAACCCTAACCCTGTAAGGTGTCGAGAGAGAAACTTGTCCCCCTTCGATGCAGTTTTTGTTTAAAAGCGCGAAATTTCCCCGTAAATTACAATGCAATGCACATCCCTTTCTAAAATCTACCCCTCGATCGTCGCTAAACCTGGGACATTACAATGGAGACATTTATATCCCTTATGGAGAGAACTATAGCCCAGAAACACACACTTCTTCGAACGGAAATCAAGTTTATGATTATTATAGGGTCGAAGGTGAGGCCAGCAAGCACAACCAAAAACCTTAAAAAAGGTATAATCAGATGATTCATTGGGAAGTTTCTGAAGAGGAGTTTTCATATCAATGGTGCGACTAGGAAGCCTATTAATCAAAAAACAGGCAGTAGCAAAGGCATCATTCCAATAGCATAACGGAACAGATGCATGTGCAAGGAGAGTAAGACCGGTTTCGATAATGTGACGGTGCTTACGCTCAACAGTACCATTTTGTTGGTGAGTATGAGGACACGACACACTGTGTGAGACTCCCAAGTTGTGAAAGAAGGGATGGAGTTTTTCATACTCACCACCCCAATTAGTTTGGACATGAATGATCTTGCGATTTAATAGGCGTTCAACATGTTTTTGAAATTGGAGAAACACATCATAGACATCAGATTTGTGCTTAAGTAAGTAAAGCCAAGTAAATCGACTATAAGCATCAACAAAGCTCACATAAAAACGATGTCCACTAACAGAGGTTTGGGCAGGGCCCCATACATCTGAACAAATAATCTCTAGAGGAACTTTTGTTACACGAGTAGACAAGGAGAAGGGCAACTGATGGCTCTTCCCTTGCTGACAAGCATCACAAATAGACTCAATCTTATTGGACTCATGTGTAGATGGTAACTCATGACTACGAAGAACATGCTGAATGACTTGTAAAGCTGGATGACCTAGGCGATGATGCCACATATCACGCGACACCTTGACACTGGAAAGGGCTTGCTTGATGACATGTGCTTTAATCTCATAGAGACCTCCACTGCAACGACCTCTAAGAATGGGTGCTCTCGTGTCCAGGTCCTTAACAAAAAGATCATGAGGATGAAGTTCAATAAAGACATTATTGTCATGTGAAAGTTTACTCATAGACAACAAGTTACGAGTGGCTTTAGGAACATGAAGGACATTATTAAGAGCTAGAGACCTAGAAGACGGAGTGGATAAAACAGCCTGACCAACATTATGAATGTGCATACCTGTTCCATTAGCTGTGTGAACCTGGTCGGTGCCATGATAGGGCTCGCCCGTAGTGAGCTGATACGTCTCAAACATATACATAATTTCTTATGTTTCATGCTAGTTTTATGACAATACTCACATGTTTTATATACACTTTATATTATTTTTATGCATTTTCCGGCACTAACCTATTAGCAAGATGCCGAAGTGCCAGTTCCTGTTTTCTGCTGTTTTTGGTTTCAGAAATCCAAACAGGAAATATTCTCGAATTGGACGAAACAAAAGCCCACGGTCTTATTTTCCACGGAGCCTTCCAGAACATCGAAGAAGAGTCGGAGACGGCCAGCAGGGGGGCCACCCCATAGGGCAGCGCGGCCCACCCTCCTGGCGCGCCCAGGTGTGGGGAGGGAGCCCCCTGGCTCCCCCGATGCTGCCTCTTCGCCTATATATTCCTCCAGAAGCGAAAACCCTAGGACGATCGGTCTTCCGCCACGAAAAGTTACGTAGCCGCCGCCATCGCGAAGCCAAGTTCGGGGGACAGAAGTCTCTGTTCCGGCACACCACCGGGACGGGGAATTGCCCCGGAGTCATCTCCATCGACACCACCGCCATCTTCATCGCCGTTGCTGTCTCCCATGATGAGGAGGGAGGATTTCTCCTCCGAGGCTGAGGGCTCTACCGGTAGCTATGTGGTTCATCTCTCTCTCTCCCATGGTGTGATCTTTATGTGATCATGAGATTTGTATCACTATTAATCTATGTGCTACTCTAGTGACGTTATTAAAGTAGTCTATTCCTCCTCCATGATGTAAAGTGGACAGCGTGTGCATCATGTAGTACTTGGCGTAGGTTATGATTGTAATCTCTTGTGGATTATGAAGTTAACTATTACAATGATAGTATTGATGTGATCTATTCCCCCTTTCATAGCTATTGTTGACAGTGTGTATGCTATGTTAGTACCCGGTCTAAATTGCAATGGTATTATCTTGGATTATGATTTGATGAGGATATCCCTATGAGTGGTGTTTGTCAAGTACTTGATGAACTTTGAGTGGAGCTTTTGTAGCCACTACGTGATGATTAGTGATTCCAATAGGAGAGTAATTTGGAGTAGCACAGAAGATAAATTTTCTAATTGTCCAATTATGTGATCATTGTTGAGAGTGTCCACCAGTGAAAGTATGATCCCTAGGCCTTGTTTCTAAGAATTGAAACACCGTTTCCAACAAGTTCTACTACCTGTTCGCTTGCTGCCATTTTTATTGCAGATTGCAATTACTACTTATAATCATCCATATTACTTTTATTTCACTATCTCTTCGCTGAACTAGTGCACATATACATCTGACAAGTGTATTAGGTGTGTTGGGGACACAAGCGACATCTTGTATCTTAATTGCAGGGTTGCTTGAGAGGGATATCTTTGACCTCTACCTCCCTGAGTTCGATAAACCTTGGGTGATTCACTTAAGGGAAACTTGCTGCTGTTCTTCAAACCTCTCCTCTTGGAGGCCCAACACTGTCTACAGGAATAGAAGCGTGCGTAGACATGAAGCTATTTTCTGGCGCCGTTGCCGGGGAGGTAAGGTAAAAGGTATTCACATCCTCTGACTACTAAGCTATTTCCTAGCACTGTTGCCGGTGTGTGAGTGCTCGAAGCTATTTCCTTTAGATCCTACAATTATATCTTTTTGTTTCTTGTTTTTATTTCACTAGTTAGGATTAATGGAAAATAACAAAAATATTAGAGATCTTTATAGTATTTATCTTGAGTTAGGACATGAGGTGTTTGAAGAGAAAACTAAAAAACCTATGGAACTTTATATGCATGCTAATGGCAATGTTATAGTATGAATGCTTTGAACACCATTGTTGCTAATGCTATGGAAAATTCTAAGCTTGGGGAAGCTGGTTTTGATGAGGATGATATTTTTAGTCCCCCAAGCATGGAGGAGAAAATTTACTTTGATGATACTTTACCTCCTATATATGATGATTACAATGATGACTATCATATTTTCAGTCCACCTACTATTGAGGAGAAAATTAATTATGATTACAATATGCCTCCTATATATGATGATTATGGTGATGAGAATAATAATGATAGCTATTTTATTGAATTTGCTCCCACTACAATTAATAGTAATGACTATGCTTATGTGGAGAGTAATAATTTTATGCATGTAGCTCATGATAAGAATGTTTCATGTGATAGTTATATTGTTGAGTTTGTTCATGATGTTACTGAAAATCTTTATGAGAGAGGAAAATATGGTTGTAGGGATTTTCATGTTACTAAAACACCTCTCTTTTTGCTGAAAATCTTGAAGTTGCGCTTGTCTTGTTTTCCTATGCTTATTGCATTATGCTTACATGACTTGTTTATTTACAAGATTCCTTTTCATAGGAAGTGGGTTAGACTTAAAAGTGTTTCTTATTTGCTTTTGATGCTCTCTTTTGCTTCAACTCTTATTTCTTGAGAGAGCATCATTAAAATTACTGAGCCCATCTTAATGGCTATAAAGAAAGCACTTCTTGGAAGATAACCCATGTTTTTTATTTTGCTACTATTTTGTTGTGTCTTGGAAGTTGTTACTACTGTAGAAACCTCTCCTTATCTTTATTTTATTGCATTGTTGTGCCAAGTAAAGTCTTTGATAGAGAGTTGATACTAGATTTGGATTTCTGCGCAGAAACAGATTTTTAGCTGTCACGAATTTGAGTTGTTCTCTCTCTATAGGAGAATCTAAAAATTCTGTAAAAATTCATGAGTAATCCTCAGATATGTACGCAACTTTCATTCAATTTGAGCTTCTTCTTCTAAGCATGTTAAGTGCCTCGAAAAAATTCGTCTTTACGGACTGTTCTGTTTTGACAGATTCTGCCTTTTATTTCACATTGCCTCTTTTACTGTGTTTGAGTGGATTTCTTTGCTCCATTAAATTTCAGTAGCCTTGGGTAATGTCCAGAAGTGCTGGGAATGATTGTGTCCTATCTGAACATGTGAATTTTTGATTATGCACTAACCCTCTAATGAGATTGTTTTGAGTCTGGTGTGGAGGAAGTTTTCAAGGATCAAGAGAGGAGGATGATATAATATAATCAAGAAGAGTGAAAAGTCTAAGCTTGGGAATGCCCCGTGGTTCATCCCTGCATATTTCAAGAAGACTCAAGCATCTAAGCTTGGGGATGCCCAAGGCATCCCCTTCTTCATCAATAACTTATCAGGTCACCTCTACTGAAACTATATTTTTATTCCGTCACATCTTATGTGCTTTACTTGGAGCGTCTGTGTGCTTTTATTTTCGTTTTGTTATTTTCATTCTCTGAATAAATTGGATCCTATCTATCTTGTTTGGGAGAGAGACATGCTCCGCTTTTTCATTTGAATACTCCTATTCTTCACTTATATTTGTTGAGTATTCAGTTTTCGCACTTTGTTGCTTCTAGCTCTTGGTTTTCATGTATCTTTTGTTCAGAGCTATTAGTTATTTTATAGAAAGTACTCTCTTACTTCACTTATATTTGTTTTGAGAGTTTCTTGCTATTTGGTTGGAAACAGAAAATGCTTCATGTGGTAGCTGGTATATTGTCTTGAATAATTTGATGCTTGGCAATTGTTTTGAGCTCTCAAAGTAGATCATGTTTAAGCTCTTGCATCATGTAGTTTAAACCTATTAGTGGAGAACTACCGTAGAGCTTGTTGAAATTTGGTTTGCACTATTGGTCTCTCTAAGGTCTAGATATTTTCTGGAAAAAGTGTTTGAGCAACAAGGAAGACAGTGTAGAGTCTTATAATGCTTGCAATATGTTCTTATGTAAGTTTAGCTGTACCGGTTTATACTTGTGTTTGCTTCAAACAACCTTGCTAGCCAAAGCCTTGTACTGAGAGGGAATGCTTCTCGTGCATCCAAAACCTTGAGCCAAAACCTATGCCATTTGTGTCCACCATAACTACCTACTATGTGGTATTTTTCTCCCATTCCAAGTAAATACTTCATGTGCTATCTTTAAACAATTCAAAAGTTATTATCTCTTATTTGTGTCAATGTTTTATAGCTCATGAGGAAGTATGCGGTGTTTTATCTTCCAATCTTGTTGGGCAGACTTTCACCAATGGACTAGTGGCACATCCGCTTATCCAATAATTTTGCAAAAAGAGCTGGCAACGGGGTTCCCAACCCCAATTAATAAACTTTCATTAATAATTCTCTTCACATGTTTTGCCCTGATTCATCAGTAAGCAACTTAATTTTGCAAATAGACACTCCTCCATGGTATGTGAAATGTTGGAAGGCACCAGAGGATTCGGTTAGCCATGGCTTGAGAAAGCAAAAGGTTGGGAGGAGTGTCATCTATAAATAAAACTAAAGTACATGTGTAAACAAAAAAGAGGGATGATCTACCTTGCTGGTAGAGATAACGTCCTTCATGGGAGCCGCTCTTTGAAAGTCTGTTTGACAAGGGGGTTAGAGTGCCCACTACCATTCGTTGACAACAACAAACACCTCTCAAAACTTTATTTTTATGCTCTCTTTATGATTTAAAAACTTAAAAAGATCTAGCACATGATTTAATCTCTGCTTCCCTCTGCGAAGTGCCTGTCTTTTACTTTATGTTGAGTCAGTTTACCTACTTCTTTCTATCTTAGAAGAAAACACTTGTGTCAACTGTGTGCATTGATTCTTACATACTTGCTTATTTGCACTCATCATATTACTTTGTGTTGACAATTATCCATGAGATATACATGTTGAAAGTTGAAAGCAACTGCTGAAACTTAAATCTTCCTTTGTGTTGCTTCAAAACCTTCTATTAAGAATCTATTGCTTTATGAGTTAACTCTTATGCAAGACTTGTTGATGCTTGTCTTGAAAGTACTATTCATGAAAAGTCTTTGTTATATGATTCAGTTGTTTACTCATTATCTATTTGTTAGCAAACTATAGACCATTGCTTTGAATCACTTCATTCATCTCATATGCTTTACAATAGTATTGATCAAGATTATGATGGTAGCATGTCACTTCAGAAATTATCCTTTTTATCGTTTACCTACTCGAGGGCGAGTAGGAACTAAGCTTGGGGATGCTTGATACGTCTCAAACGTATCTATAATTTCTTATGTTCCATGCTAGTTTTATGACAATACTCACATGTTTTATATACACATTATATCATTTTTATGCATTTTCCGGTACTAACCTATTAACAAGATGCCGAAGCGCCAGTTCCTGTTTTCTGCTGTTTTTGGTTTCAGAAATCCTACAGGAAATATTCTCGGAATTGGACGAAACAAAAGCCCACGGTCTTATTTTCCACGGAGCCTTCCAGAACATCGAAGAAGAGTCGGAGACGGCCAGCAGGGGGGCCACCCCATAGGGCGGCGCGGCCCACCCTCCTGGCACGCCCAGGTGTGGGGAGGGAACCCCCTGGCTCCCCCGACGCTGCCTCTTCGCCTATATATTCCTCCAGAAGCGAAAACCCTAGGACGATCGGTCTTCCGCCACGAAAAGTTATGTAGCCGCCGCCATCGCGAAGCCAAGTTCGGGGGACAGAAGTCTCTGTTCCGGCACGCCGCCGGGACGGGGAATTGCCCACGGAGTCATCTCCATCGACACCACCGCCATCTTCATCGCCGTTGTTGTCTCCCATGATGAGGAGGGATTAGTTCTCCCCCGAGGCTGAGGGCTCTACCGGTAGCTATGTGGTTCATCTCTCTCTCCCATGGTGTGATCTTTATGTGATCATGAGCTTTGTATCACTATTAATCTATGTGCTACTCTAGTGATGTTATTAAAGTAGTCTATTCCTCCTCCATGATGTAAAGTGGACAACGTGTGCATCATGTAGTACTTGGCGTAGGTTATGATTGTAATCTCTTGTGGATTATGAAGTTAACTATTACTATGATAGTATTGATGTGATCAATTCCCCCTTTCATAGCTATTGTTGACAGTGTGTTTGCTATGTTAGTACTCAGTCTAAATTGCAACGGTATTATCTTGGATTATGATTTGATGAGGATATCCCTATGAGTGGCGTTTGTCAAGTACTTGATGAACTTTGAGTGGAGCTTTTGTAGCCACTACATGATGATTAGTGATTCCAATAGGAGAGTAATTTAGAGTAGCACAGAAGAGAAGTTATCTAATTGTCCAATTATGTGATCATTGTTGAGAGTGTCCACCAGTGAAAGTATGATCCCTAGGCCTTGTTTCTAAGCATTGAAACACCGTTTTCAACAAGTTCTGCTACATGTTCGCTTGCTGCCATTTTTATTTCAGATTGCAATTACTACTTATAATCATCCATATTCCTTGTATTTCACTATCTCTTCGCCGAACTAGTGCACCTATACATCTGACAAGTGTATTAGGTGTGTTGGGGACACAAGAGACTTCTTGTATCTTAATTGCAGGGTTGCTTGAGAGGGATATCTTTGACCTCTACCTCCCTGAGTTCGATAAACCTTGGGTGATTCACTTAAGGGAAACTTGCTGCTGTTCTACAAACCTCTGCTCTTGGAGGCCCAACACTGTCTACAGGAATAGAAGCGTGCATAGACATCATGAGCTTGTCTAGCTCATGAGTGATGTGGTGTGTCACGCCAAAGTCTGCATACCATGCTGGGTCTACCGATGAAGAGCCCGGAGAGCCATGAGAGGTCGTCATTGCCATAGCCAATTGCTTCTCTGTATTGGAACCATCATTGCCAATGCCCAGAAAGTCGCGATTGAAGCGCTTATAACATCGAGACGCCACATGCCTTGGAGTACCGCAAAGCTGGCAAACAACAGGTGAACGTCCACTGGTGGGCTTTGGTGTGGTAGGAGGAGGAGACGGCTTGGCCGATGGTGTGGGCGGCCTAGGACCACCACGGGCTGCATAGGTGATGTCTACGCACACTCCTATTCCTGTAGACAGTGTTGGGCCTCCAAGAGCAGAGGTTTGTAGAACAGCAGCAAGTTTCCCTTAAGTGGATCACCCAAGGTTTATCGAACTCAGGGAGGAAGAGGTCAAAGATATCCCTCTCAAGCAAACCTGCAATCACGATACAAGAAGTATCTTGTGTCCCCAACACACCTAATACACTTGTCATATGTATAGGTGCACTAGTTCGGCGAAGAGATAGTGAAATACATGTGGTATGAATGAATATGAGCAGTAGTAACGGCGCCAGAAAAGTGCTTGCTGGCGTGTAGTAAGTAAACATGCAGCAGAATAGTAAATAAACGGAGATTGCAGTATTTGGAAACAAGGCCTAGGGATAATACTTTCACTAGTGGACACTCTCAACATTGATCACATAATAAAACCACTCTACACTCTCTTGTTGGATGATGAACACCACTAATTGTGTAGGGCTACAAGAGCACCTCAATGCCGGAGTTAACAAGCTCCACAATATTCGATATTCATATTTAAATAACCTTAGAGTGCATGATAGATCATTGCAATTATACCAAGTACTAACATAGCATGCACACTGTCACCATCATACTATGAAAGGAGGAATAGATCACATCAATACCATCATAGTAATAGTTAACTTCATAATCTACAAGAGATCATAATCATAAACTACGCCAAGTACTACATGATGCACACACTGTCACCGTTACATCATGGAGGAGGAATAGAGTACTTTGATAACATCACTAGAGTAGCACATAGATTAATAGTGATACAAAGCTCATCATATGAATATCAATCATGTAAAGCAGCTCATGAGATCATTGTATTGAAGTACATAGGAGAGAGATTAACCACATAGCTACCGGTACAGCCCTTAGCCTCGATGGAGAACTACTCCCTCCTCATGGGAGACAGCAGCGGTGATGAAGATGGCGGTGGTGTCGATGGAGATGCCTTCCGGGGGCACTTCCCCGTCCCGGCGGCGTGCCGGAACAGAGACTCCTGTCCCCCAGATCTTGGCTTCGCGATGGCGGCAGCTCTGGAAGGTTTCTCGTACCGTGGCTTATTCGTTTTGAAGATTTAGGTCAAGGACCTTTAAATAGGCGAAGAGGCGGAGTCGGAGGGGTTACGGAGCCGGCACACAATAGGGGGGCGCGGCCCCCCCTGGCCGCGCCAGCCTGGCGTCTGGTGGCCCTGTGGCCCCCCTCTGGTGCCCCTCGGGTGTTCTGGAAGCTTCGTGGAATTATAAGATGCTGGGCGTTGATTTCATACAATTCCAAGAATATTTCCTTACTAGGATTTCTGAAACCAAAAACAGCAGAAAACAGGAACTGGCACTTCGGCATCTCGTCAATAGGTTAGTTCCGGAAAACGCATAAAATCATCATAAATTGTGAACAAAACATGTAGGTATTGTCATAAAACAAGCATGGAACATAAGAAATTATCGATACGTTGGAGACGTATCAGCATCCCCAAGCTTAGTTCCTACTCGTCCTCGAGTAGGTAAACGATAAAAGAATAATTTCTGAAGTGACATGCTACCAACATAATCTTGATCATACTATTGTAAACCATATGAGATGAATGCAGCGATTCAAAGCAATGGTAAAGACAATGATTAAACAACTGAATTATATAGCAAAGAGTTTTCATGAATAGTACTTTCAAGACAAGCATCAATAAGTCTTGCATAAGAGTTAACTCATAAATCAATAGATTCAAAGTAAAGGCATTGAAACAACACAAAGGAAGATATAAGTTTCAGCGGTTGCTTTCAACTTGTAATGTCAATGCAAAGTAATATGATGAATGCAAATATGCAAGCATGTAAGAATCAATGCACAGTTAACACAAGTGTTTGCTTCTAAGACAGAAAGAAGTAGGTAAACTGACTCAACATTAAAGTAAAAGAATGGCCCTTCGCAGAGGGAAGCATGGATTGCTATATTTGTGCTAGAGCTTTTATTTTGAAAACAAGAAACAATTTTGTCAACGGTAGTAATAAAGCATATGTATTATGTATAAGATATCCTACAAGTTGCAAGCCTCATGCATATTATACCAATAGTGCCCGCACCTTGTCCTGATTAGCTCGGGTTACCTGGATTATCATTGCAATACATATGTTTTAACCAAGTATCACAAAGGGGTACCTCTATGCCGCCTGTACAAAGGTCTAAGGAGAAAGCTCGCATTGGATTTCTCGCTTTTGATTATTCTCAACTTAGACATCCATACCGGGACAACATAGACAACAGATAATGGACTCCTCTTTAATGCATAAGCATTCAACAACAGGTAATATTCTCATAAGAGATTGAGGATTGTTGTCCAACACTGAAACTTCCACCATGGATCATGGCTTTAGTTAGCGGCCCAATGTTCTTCTCTAACTATATGCATGCTCAAACCATTCAACTCATGGTAAATCGCCCTTACTTCAGACAAGACGAACATGCATAGCAACTCACATGATATTCAACAAAGGGTAGTTGATGGCGTCCCCAGGAACATGGTTATCGCACAACAAGCAACTTAATAAGAAATAAGATACATAAGTACATATTCAATACCACAATAGTTTTTAGGCTATTTGTCCCATGAGCTATATATTGCAAAGACAAAGGATAGAAATTTAAAGGTAGCACTCAAGCAATTTACTTTGGAATGGCAGAGAAATACCATATAGTAGGTAGGTATGGTGGACACAAATGGCATAGTTTTTGGCTCAAGGATTTTGGATGCATGAGAAGTAATCCCTCTCAATACAAGGCTTAGGCTAGCAAGGTTGTTTGAAGCAAACACAAGTATGAACCGGTACAACAAAACTTACATAAGAGCATATTGCAAGCATTATAAGACTCTACACTGTCTTCCTTGTTGTTCAAACCCTCACCAGAAAATATCTAGACTTAGAGAGACCAAACATGCAAACCAAATTTTAACAAGCTCTACAGTATTTCTTCACTAATAGGTGCAAAGAACATGATGCAAGAGCTTAAACATGAGCACAACAATTGCCAAGTATTAAATTATTCAAGACATTATACCAATTACCACATGTAGCATTTTCTGTTTCCAACCATATAACAATTAATGAAGCAGTTTCAACCTTCGCCATGAACATTAAAAGCTAAGAACACATGTGTTCATATGAACCAGCGGAGCGTGTCTCTCTCCCACACAAGCATTTATTCAGAGAATGAAAATAACAAAAACGAAAATAAAAGCACACAGACGCTCCAAGTAAAGTACATAAGATGTGACCGAATAAAAATATAGTTTCAAGAGAAGTGACCTGATAAGTTGTCGATGAAGAAGGGGATGGCTTGGGCATCCCCAAGCTTAGATGCTTGAGTCTTCTTGAAATATGCAGGGATGAACCACGGGGGCATCCCCATGTTTAGACTTTTCACTCTTCTTAATCATATCATCCTCCTCTCTTGACCCTTGAAAACTTCCTCCACACCAAACTCGAAACAAACTCATTAGAGGGTTAGTGAATAATCAAAAATTCACATGTTCAGAGGTGACACAATCATTCTTAACACTTCTGGACATTGCACAAAGCTACTGGAAGTTAATGGAACAAAGAAATCCATCCAACACAGCAAAAGAGGCAATGCGAAATAAAAGGCAGAATCTGTCAAAACAGAACAGTCCGTAAAGAAGAATTTTTTAGAGGCACCAGACTTGCTCAGATGAAAATGCTAAAATTGAATGAAAGTTGCATACATATCTGAGGATCACGCACGTAAATTGGCTTATTTTTCTGAGTTACCTACAGACGTAGGGACTCAATTTTGTGACAGCAAGAAAACTATTTCTGCGCAGTAATCCAAATCTAGTATCAACTCTACTATCAAAGACTTTACTTGGCACAACAATGCAATAAAATAAAGATAAGGAGAGGTTGCTACAGTAGTAACAACTTCCAAGACACAAATATAAAACAAAAGTACTGTAGCAAAATAAAAACATGGGTTATCTCCCAAGAAGTGCTTTCTTTATAGCCATTAAGATGGGCTCATCAGTTTTAATTATGCACTCGCACAAGAAATAAGAGTTAAAGCAAAAGAGAGCATCAAAAGCAATTTCAAAACACATTTAAGCCTAACCCACTTCCTATGAAAAGGAATCTTGTACACAAATAAATTGATGTAGAGCAAAGTGACAAGCATAGGAAGATAAAACACAAGTAACTTCAAAATTTTCAGCATGTAGAGAGGTGTTTTAGTAACATGAAAATTTCTACAACCATATTTTCCTCTCTCATAATAATTTCTAGTAGCATCATGAACAAACTCAACAATATAAGTATCACATAAAGCATTCTTATCATGAGTCTCATGCATAAAATAATTAGTACTCCCAACATAAGCATAGTCATTCTTATTAATTGTAGTGGGAGCAAATTCAACAAAGTAGCTATCATTATTATTCTCATCATCAAATATAGGAGGCATAGTATAATCATAATAAACTTTATCCTCCATAGTAGGTGGCACCAAAATACCACTATCATTATAATCATCATAAATGGGAGGCAAAGTATCATCAAAGTAAATTTTCTCCTCCATGCTTGGGGGACTAAAAATATCATGCTCATCAAAACCAGCTTCCCCAAGCTTAGATTCTTCCATAGCATTATCAATAATAGTATTCATACTAATAACATTGCTACTAGCATGCAAATAAGGTTCCATAGGTTTTTTAATTTTCGCATTAAACAATCCATGTCTTAGCTCAGGAAATAGATTAAAAAGCTCACAGTTGTCTTCCATTATGCCTAACTAGTGAAAAATAAAAACAAGAAACAAAAAGATGCAATTGCAGGATCTAAAGGAAATAGCTTCGAGCACTCACACACCGGCAACAGTGCTAGGAAATAGCTTAGTAGTCGGAGGATGTGAATACCTTTTACCTTACCTCCCCGGCAACGGCGCCAGAAAAGTGCTTGATGTCTACGCACACTCCTATTCCTGTAGACAGTGTTGGGCCTCCAAGAGCAAATGTTTGTAGAACAGCAGCAAGTTTCCCTTAAGTGGATCACCCAAGGTTTATCGAACTCAGGGAGGAAGAGGTCAAAGATATCCCTCTCAAGCAACCCTGCAATCACGATACAAGAAGTCTCTTGTGTCCCCAACACACCTAATACACTTGTCAGATGTATAGGTGCACTAGTTCGGCGAAGAGATAGTGAAATACAGGTGGTATGAATGAATATGAGCAGTAGTAACGGCGCCAGAAAAGTGCTTGCTGGCTGTGTAGTAAGTAAACATGCAGCAGAACAATAAATAAACGGAGATTGCAGTATTTGGAAACAAGGCCTAGTGATAATACTTTCACTAGTGGACACTGATGTCTACGTTCCCCCTCCTTTCCTGTAGACAGTGTTGGGCCTCCAAGAGCAGAGGTTTGTAGAACAGCAGCAAGTTTTCCCTTAAGTGGATCACCCAAGGTTTATCGAACTCAGGGAGGAAGAGGTCAAAGATATCCCTCTCATGCAACCCTGCAACCACAAAGCAAGAAGTCTCTTGTGTCCCCAACACACCTAATTGGTGCACTAGTTCGGCGAAGAGATAGTGAAACACAGGTGGTATGAATATATATGAGCAGTAGCAACGGTGCCAGAAAATAGCTTGCTGGCGTGTAGTTGATGGTGGTAGTATTGCAAAGAAAGAGTAACACAGTGAAACAGTAAACAAGCAGTAGTAACGCAGCAGTATTTAGGAACAAGGCCTAGGGATTAGACTTTCACTAGTGGACACTCTCAACATTGATCACATAACAGAATAGATAAATGCATACTCTACACTTTTGTTGGATGATGAACGCATTGCGTAGGATTACACGAACCCTCAATGCCGGAGTTAACAAGCTCCACAATTTGTTCATATTTAAGTAACCTTATAGTGTAAGATAGATCAAAAGACTAAACCAAGTACTAACATAGCATGCACACTGTCACCTTCATGCATATGTAGGAGGAATAGATCACATCAATATTATCATAGCAATAGTTAACTTCGCAATCTACAAGAGATCATGATCATAGCATAAACCAAGTACTAACACGGTGCACACACTGTCACCTTTACACACGTGCAGGAGGAATAGGACTACTTTAATAACTTTGCTAGAGTAGCACATAGATAGTAGTGATACAAAACTCATATGAATCTCAATCATGTAAAGCAGCTCATGAGATTATTGTATTGAGGTACATGGAAGAGAGATGAACCACATAGCTACCGGTACAGCCCCGAGCCTCGATGGAGAACTACTCCCTCCTCATGGGAGCAGCAGCGGTGATGAAGATGGCGGTGGAGATGGCAGCGGTGTCGATGGAGAAGCCTTCCGGGGGCACTTCCCCGCTCCGGCAGCGTGCCGGAACAGAGACTCCTGTCCCCCAGATCTTGGCCTCGCGATGGCGGCGGCTCTGGAAGGTTTCTGTGGTTTTCGTCGAACGTATCAGGGTTTTCGCGACGGAGGCTTTATATAGGCGAAGAGGCGGCGCAGGAGGGCTTCTGGGGGGCCCACACCATAGGGCGGCGCGGCCCCCCCTCTGGCCGCGCCAGGGTGTGGTGTGGGGCCCCCAGGGCTCCCCTCTGGCGGCTCTCGGGTGTTCTGGATGGTTCCGGGAAAAATAGGAACCTGGGCGTTGATTTCGTCCGATTCCGAGAATATTTCGTTACTAGGATTTCTGAAACCAAAAACAGCAGAAACAGAATCGGCACTTCGGCATCTTGTTAATAGGTTAGTTCCAGAAAATGCACGAATATGACATAAAGTGTGCATAAAACATGTAGATAACATCAATAATGTGGCATGGAACATAAGAAATTATCGATACGTCGGAGACGTATCAGCATCCCCAAGCTTAGTTCTGCTCGTCCCGAGCAGGTAAAACGATAACACAGATAATTTCTGGAGTGACATGCCATCATAATCTTGATCATACTATTTGTAAAGCATATGTAATGAATGCAGCAATCAAAACAATGTATATGACATGAGTAAACAAGTGAATCATATAGCAAAGACTTTTCATGAATAGCACTTCAAGACAAGCATCAATAAGTCTTGCATAAGAGTTAACTCATAAAGCAATAATTCAAAGTAAAGGTATTGAAGCAACATAAAGGAAGATGAAGTTTCAGCGGTTGCTTTCAACTTGTAACATGTATATCTCATGGATAGTTGTCAATGCAAAGTAATATAACAAGTGCAATATGCAAGTATGTAGGAATCAATGCACAGTTCACACAAGTGTTTGCTTCTTGAGGTGGAGAGAGATAGGTGAACTGACTCAACAATGAAAGTAAAAGAATGGTCCTCCATAGAGGAAAAGCATCGATTGCTATATTTGTGCTAGAGCTTTGATTTTGAAAACATGAAACAATTTTGTCAACGGTAGTAATAAAGCATATGCATCATGTAAATTATATCTTATAAGTTGCAAACCTCATGCATAGTATACTAATAGTGCCCGCACCTTGTCCTAATTAGCTTGGACTACCGGATCATCACAATACACATGTTTTAACCAAGTGTCACAATGGGGTACCTCCATGCCGCCTGTACAAAGGTCTAAGGAGAAAGCTCGCATTTTGGATTTCTCGCTTTTGATTATTCTCAACTTAGACATCCATACCGGGACAACATGGACAACAGATAATGGACTCCTCTTTTATGCATAAGCATGTAACAACAATTAATAATTTTCTCATTTGAGATTGAGGATATATGTCCAAAACTGAAACTTCCACCATTGATCATGGCTTTAGTTAGCGGCCCAATGTTCTTCTCTAACAATATGCATGCTTAACCATAAGGTGGTAGATCGCTCTTACTTCAAACAAGACGGACATGCATATCAACTCACATGAAATTCAACAATGAATAGTTGATGGCGTCCCCAGAAACATGGTTATCGCACAACAAGCAACTTAATAAGAGATAAAGTGCATAATTACATATTCAATACCACAATAGTTTTTAAGCTATTTGTCCCATGAGCTATATATTGCAAAGGTGAATGATGGAATTTTAAAGGTAGCACTCAAGCAATTTACTTTGGAATGGCGGAAAATACCATGTAGTAGGTAGGTATGGTGGACACAAATGGCATAGTGGTTGGCTCAAGGATTTTGGATGCATGAGAAGTATTCCCTCTCGATACAAGGTTTAGGCTAGCAAGGCTTATTTGAAACAAACACAAGGATGAACCGGTGCAGCAAAACTCACATAAAAGACATATTGCAAACATTATAAGACTCTACACCGTCTTCCTTGTTGTTCAAACTCAATACTAGAAATTATCTAGACCTTAGAGAAACCAAATATGCAAACCAAATTTTAGCATGCTCTATGTATTTCTTCATTAATGGGTGCAAAGTATATGATGCAAGAGCTTAATCATGAGCACAACAATTGCCAAGTATCACATTACCCAAGACATTTATAGCAATTACTACATGTATCATTTTCTAATTCCAACCATATAACAATTTAACGAAGAAGAAACTTCGCCATGAATACTATGAGCTAAGAACACATGTGTTCATACGAACCAGCGGAGCGTGTCTCTCTCCCACACAAGCATTTATTCAAACAAAAACAAAAACAAAAACAAACCGGCGCTCCAAGAAAAGTACATAAGATGTGACTGAATAAAAATATAGTTTCAGGGGAGGAACCTGATAATTTGTCGATGAAGAAGGGGATGCCTTGGGCATCCCCAAGCTTAGACGCTTGAGTCTTCTTGAAATATGCAGGGATGAACCACCGGGGCATCCCCAAGCTTAGAGCTTTCACTCTCCTTGATCATAGTATATCATCCTCCTCTCTTGACCCTTGAAAACTTCCTTCACACCAAACTCGAAACAAACTCATTAGAGGGTTAGTGCATAATCAAAAACTCACATGTTCAGAGGTGACACAATCATTCTTAACACTTCTGGACATTGCCCAAAGCTACTGGAAGGTAATGGAACAAAGAAATCCACCCAACACAGCGAAAGAAGCAATGCGAAATAAAAGGCAGAATCTGTCAAAACAGAACAGTCCATAAAGACGAATTTTAAAATGGCACCAGACTTGCTCAGATGAAAATGCTCAAATTGAATGAAAGTTGCGTACATATCTGAGGATCACTCACGTAAATTGGCATAATTTGCTGAGTTACCTACAGAGAATTTTGCCCAGATCCGTGACAGCAAGAAAACAGTTTCTGCGCAGTAATCCAAATCTAGTATTGACTTTACTATCAAAGACTTTACTTGGCACAACAAAACACAAAACTAAGATAAGGAGAGGTTGCTACAGTAGTAAACAACTTCCAAGACACAAATATAAAACAAAGTACTGTAGCAAAATAACACATGGGTTATCTCCCAAGAAGTTCTTTTCTTTATAGCCATTAAGATGGGCTCAGCAGTTTTAATGATGCACTCGCAAGAAATAGTAGTTGAAGCAAAAGAGAGCATCAAGAGGCAAATTCAAAACACATTTAAGTCTAACATGCTTCCTATGCATAGGAATCTTGTAAATAAACAAGTTCATGAAAAGCAAAGTAACAAGTATAGGAAGATAAAACAAGTATAGCTTCAAAAATTTCAGCACATAGAGAGGTGTTTTAGTAACATGAAAATTTCTACAACCATATTTTCCTCTCTCATAATAACTTTCAGTAGTGTCATGAGCAAACTCAACAATATAACTATCACATAAAGCATTCTTATCATGAGTCTCATGCATAAAATTATTACTACTCCCAACATAAGCATAGTTATTCTTATTAATTGTAGTAGGAGCAAATTCAACAAAGTAGCTATCATTATTATTCTCATCAAGTGTAGGAGGCATAGTATTATCATCATAAAAATTACTCTCCATAGTAGGCGGCACTAAAAGACCAATATCATTATAATCATCATAAATAGGAGGCAAAGTATCATCAAAGAAAATTTTCTCCTCAATGCTTGGGGGACTAAAAAGATCATGCTCATCAAAACCAGCTTCCCCAAGCTTAGAATTTTCCATATCATTAGCAACAATGGTGTTCAAAGCGTTCATACTAATATCATTGCTACTAGCATGCAAATAAGATTCCATAGGTTTTTTAATTTTCGCATTAAACCATTCATGTCTTGACTCAGGAAATAGAATAAAAAGCTCACAGATGTTGTCCATTATGCCTTACTAGTGTAAACAAGAAACAAAAAGTTGCAATTGCAGGATCTAAAGGAAATAGCTTCGAGTACTTACAACGCCGGAAAATAGCTTAGTAGCCGAGATACGGAGTGTGAGTACCTTTTACCTTTCCTCCCCGGCAACGGCGCCAGAAAATTAGCTTGATGTCTACGTTCCCCTCCTTTCCTCAGAGACGGTGTTGGGCCTCCAAGAGCAGAGGTTTGTAGAACAGCAGCAAGTTTTCCCTTAAGTGGATCACCCAAGGTTTATCGAACTCAGGGAGGAAGAGGTCAAAGATATCCCTCTCATGCAACCCTGCAACCACAAAGCAAGAAGTCTCTTGTGTCCCCAACACACCTAATAGGTGCACTAGTTCGGCGAAGAGATAGTGAAACACAGGTGGTATGAATATATATGAGCAGTAGCAACGGTGCCAGAAAATAGCTTGCTGGCGTGTAGTTGATGGTGGTAGTATTGCAGCAGTAGTAACACAGTGAAACAGTAAACAAGCAGTAGTAACGCAGCAGTATTTAGGAACAAGGCCTAGGGATTAGACTTTCACTAGTGGACACTCTCAACATTGATCACATAACAGAATAGATAAATGCATACTCTACACTTTTGTTGGATGATGAACGCATTGCGTAGGATTACACGAACCCTCAATGCCGGAGTTAACAAGCTCCACAATTTGTTCATATTTAAGTAACCTTATAGTGTAAGATAGATCAAAAGACTAAACCAAGTACTAACATAGCATGCACCTTGTCACCTTCATGCATATGTAGGAGGAATAGATCACATCAATATTATCATAGCAATAGTTAACTTCGCAATCTACAAGAGATCATGATCATAGCATAAACCAAGTACTAACACGGTGCACACACTGTCACCTTTACACACGTGCAGGAGGAATAGGACTACTTTAATAACTTTGCTAGAGTAGCACATAGATAGTAGTGATACAAAACTCATATGAATCTCAATCATGTAAAGCAGCTCATGAGATTATTGTATTGAGGTACATGGAAGAGAGATGAACCACATAGCTACCGGTACAGCCCCGAGCCTCGATGGAGAACTACTCCCTCCTCATGGGAGCAGCAGCGGTGATGAAGATGGCGGTGGAGATGGCAGCGGTGTCGATGGAGAAGCCTTCCGGGGGCACTTCCCCGCTCCGGCAGCGTGCGGAACAGAGACTCTGTCCCCCAGGATCTTGGCCTCGCGATGGCGGCGGCTCCGGAAGGTTTACGTGGTTTTCGTCGAACGTATCAGGGTTTTCGCGACGGAGGCTTTATATAGGCGAAGAGGCGGCGCGGGAGGGCTACAGGGGCCCACACCATAGGGCGGCGCGGCCCCCTCTGGCCGCGCCGGTGTGGTGAGGGGCCCCCAGCGCTCCCCTCGGGCGGCTCTCGGGTGTTACGGATGGTTCCGGGAAAAATAGGAACCTGGGCGTTGATTTCGTCCGATTCCGAGAATATTTCGTTACTAGGATTTCTGAAACCAAAAACAGCAGAAAACAGGAACTGGCACTTCGGCATCTTGTTAATAGGTTAGTTCCAGAAAATGCACGAATATGACATAAAGTGTGCATAAAACATGTAGATAACATCAATAATGTGGCATGGAACATAAGAAATTATCGATACGTCGGAGACGTATCAGACACTCTCAACATTGATCACATAATAAAACCACTCTACACTCTCTTGTTGGATGATGAACACCACTAATTGTGTAGGGCTACAAGAGCACCTCAATGCCGGAGTTAACAAGCTCCACAATATTCGATATTCATATTTAAATAACCTTAGAGTGCATGATGTCCCCGTCCCGGCAGGGTGCCGGAACAGAGACTTCTGTCCGCCGAATTGGAGTTTCGCGATGGCGGCGGCTCTGGAAGGTTTTCTCGGGTTTCGTCAATCGGTGTCGATGTTTTAGGTCAGGGAGGCCTAAATAGGCGAAGAGGCGGAGTCGGAGGGGCTGCGGGGCAGCCACACAGTAGGGGGGCGCCCCCCCTGGGCTGCGCCACCGCCACGTGTGGGGCCCCCAGGGCTCCCCTCTGGTCCCCCTTTGACTTTCTGGAAGGTTCCGGGAAAAATAAGATGTTGGGCATTGATTTCGTCCAATTCCGAGAATATTTCCTTACTAGGATTTCTGAAACCAAAAACAGCAGAAAACAGGAACTGGCACTTCGGCATCTCGTCAATAGGTTAGTTCCGGAAAACGCATAAAATCATCATAAAGTGTGAAAAAAACATGTAGGTATTGTCATAAAATAAGCATGGAACATAAGAAATTATCTATAAGTTGGAGACGTATCAATAGGCAGCAGGTGCAGGGGCGGCAACATGGGCAGCCGGGTAGTGTGAGGAGGCGCCACTGGAGTGGCGCTGAGCCAACTTGCGCTGTTCTGTGGCTTGGAGCTGCGAGAACAAATCACGAATCGGTATAGCAGTGGGACGATTCGTCACCACTTGATAGAGGGCATCGTACTCTTCATCAAGTCTAGCGAGTACATAGGAGACAAATTCCGCATCACGCAGGGGTTCACCAATGCTAGTGAGAGAATCTGAGAGAGCCTTCATCTGATGAAAGTAGACGTTGACAGTCTTGTTTCCCTTCTTCAGCTCAGCCATCTCCTGTCGAAGCGCCGAGGATCTGGCAATAGAGGTGGAGGCAAAAGCTCCACTTAGGGTCTCCCAGGCTTCGCGGGAGGTGCCCACAAACATAATCATACCAAGAATACGTTCCGTCATCGATGAGACAAACCCCGAGAGAATGGCCTGATCATGTTGAGTCGAGTGTTGATATGCTGGATTAGGAACATGATGCATGATGCCGGCATGAGGAACAGCGACATGGGGACTAGGGCACGTGATAGTGCCATCGACATATCCCATCAGTAGATGACTGCGAAGGAGTGGCCCGACCTGTGCACACCAGAATAAATAATTGTTGTTTGTCAGTTTGATAGAAATTGATGAGGCGATGTTGACAATAGGTGGCAACCCATGGGCCGGGAAGAATCCTTGCTGCGGCGGCATATGCGTTGGTGTAGGTGCCGACGTGGGCCTTGGCAAGGAGCCATAACGTGAGGGCGGCGGTGTTGATGAAGGGTCGAACCCTAACAAGGGGAGCGACGGAATTGGCGCACTCGGCACGCTCGGTGACCCAAGCACCTGCGACGGCATCGGGTATCCCGGGTGGCCTGGATAGTAGCCAAAACCAGGGTGGCCTGCCATTGCTCCATAGCCAGGGAAACCGGCCATTGCTCCATAGCCAGGGAATCCAGCCATAGCGCCACCAAAATTTGCAGCAGCAGCAGCTGCATACTCCATGGAGGCAGTGACCCGATCGGAGTCGCTGTAGACGGCAGCGGGAGAGAAGGATCCCAGCGTCAGGGTCGCAGCGGCGGGTGGTGCAGACACAGCCGACGGCGACGAGATCGCGGGCAGCGCGGGCTGCGCGGAACTGGCGGGCAAAGGCGGGATCTCGGGCAGGGCCGAGGTCACAGCAGTCGCGGCGGTAACTGCCGGCAGAGTCACGGACTCGGAGGACACCATCGCGGCGGAGGAGAAGGACGCCGGCGGCAGCGAAACACTAGGGCGGCGGCGCTCGTAGGTCAAGATCGATGCTCTGATACCATGATAGCGAACGAGTAAAAGACGATATGCGTGGCCTATCCCGGTGTGCCTCACCGGGTAGGGATCTCAAATATATATATATATCGTATATTGTACGTATTACAAGTGTATATGAATACGTATACAATACTTATTCTAACAAAAGCTTGGTAGTTGCCTGCGGCGGAGGGGTCTACTTGTCCCCTCACATGAAGGAACAACGGGATGGATCCTCCATGGCGTGTGTGTTCTGCGGTCGCCTGGCACACGGCGCGGTGGCTCTCTGGTGAGCGGTGCAACGGACGACATGGAGGGGGTCTGCACCTCCGGGTCGGCGGCCTGGCCCCAGTCTATGTGTGCCAAGGGATGGACTGTGTGGGCTGCGGAACAATGTGCACAGCAGCAGCGATGGCGCTCAACAGCTGTATGGAGATCTAATCAGTGCCAGGTATGGATTTATTTTCCTGGCATTGAAAACCAAGGTGGATGATGGCGGTGTCGCTTGGCATCGTTTTCCTTGGTGAAGGCATCATTTTTGTAGCTTCCTTTTCCATGGCTCGGGTACTCCTAGAGAAACCCTAGATCCGGGTCTCTTGGACCGAATGTTGGTGATACTTTTGGTGTCGTTCTCCCTCTGCAGGGCATCATTTTGGTAGCAACTACTGGATGGTGGAGACAAGAGGTAGAGCGGTGTACATATTATGATGTCGACAACGACAAGACTTGGTAGCATGGTAGTGTGGGGTCTCAGCGACAGACGTGCCATGATGGACTCGCCCAGGGCAGGGCATTTTCTAGCGTCGACGATATGAATAGCGAAGATCTTGCGGATATTTATCCTGAATATTGCTCAATAGTTCAATGGCAGTAACAACTTTTGTAGCGCCGGCATGAGGTGCTCGCTAAGAGACTCCTAGAACAGATGAGCCATCCCCTTTCGTCTAGAGGGTGTCTTCGGGTATACATTGTTCCCGACACCTACTTGATGATGGATTTTCGTGTTTTCATGGTATAAGAATCTGTTGGGTGCGATGTTCTCTCATTGTCAGGTGTGTTGGTATTGGCGTGGTGGTTTCAGATTTTTGGATGTATAATCCTTATAAGACCTTTGTTAAATAAATTAATAAAAAAAGCAGTATGCATCTTTTCGATGCAGAGAGGCTGGGTGTCCATCCTCTATTCCGAAATATCAACACAGACATGCAGGAGCAGCCACCCTTGTCACACTTATTCAAAACTGCAAGCCCGTTTTCTACGAGCTGCAAAAAAGAAGAGGTATACCAATAAGAGCATAAAATGGGTTTATCAAGAAAATATATGTGAAAACTAGCATTTTTTTATCTTCCTACTTCAATTTGTTTCTAGCATACTAACATAAAAACAATGCAATAATCGTTTAAACCAACAAGTAGGACCAATGAAGTGAATCACTTATTTTGTGCACAAGGCCCGAGGTCTAGTTTTATAGATAAAGCTACACACGACAACAGTTGTTCGATACAAACACACACACACAACACCACCAAGTTCTAGCATGATCTCCTCCTAGATATAAGTCAAATCTCACACACCAAACATATGTGTACAGCGAAAAAACAACATAAATAGATAGTAAAAGGAGCTTGATCTTCGCTGCATCATCTCATGGTTCTCGCGTGAAGCCGCCTAACCTCGCCCATCATCTCGTCCACCAGCGTTATGTCCTTCTATCTGACCACCACCCTCTAGCACTGCATATGTAATGACATTTGAAAAAAATAGCATCAACATGATTGCCCAAGATATTTCCTTTAATAGTTAGTTTGTTGGGAATAACCCAAAGGGTCCAACATCGCAAATATAATACATACTAACATTGGGAAGGATCCCATCGGGATCTAGACTATGGCAAGGAAATTCCGAGCCCATGTGCTAGGTTTCAATCGTAGTGCAGGAGTTCCCTAACTCCAGCCCCCATAAAGCAATCAATGGGACACACGGAAAAAATGGGTGTGTTCATCAAGTTCTCTGCACAGCGAGCATAGCCCATTAGAGGGGCCATTCCGCTTGGAAACTTGCTCACTAGGTGGTAATCTACCCCTAATCAATTGCCACAGAAAAATATTAATCTCAAGGCGAACCCAAGTATACCAAACTTCTTTGAAGTAGTGATGGTGGCTCCCCTAGAAAGGCTCAAGTATATGAATCTCGCTTACTAGGCTCCTGAAGCCTCCACCGACAAAGAAATCACTTCCTCCTGATTTGACACTACAAGTGTAGGATAACGTTGCATAGAAAACAAAAATTTTCCTACCGCGAACACGAAATCCAAGCCAAGATGCAATCTAGAAGACGGTAGCAACGAGGGGATTATCGAGTCTCACCCTTGAAGAGATTCCAAAGCCTACAAGATGAGGCTCTTGTTGCTGCGGTAGATGTACACTTGCCGCTTGCAAAAGCGCGTAGAAGATCTTGATCACGATCGGTTCCGGCGCCACGAACGGGCAGCACCTCCGTACTCGGTCACACGTTCGGTTGTTGATGAAGACGACGTCCACCTCCCCGTTCCAGCGGGCAGCGGAAGTAGTAGCTCCTCTTGAATCCGACAGCACGACGGCGTGGTGTTTGGTGGTGGTGGAGAAATCCGGCGGAGCTTCGCTAAGCGTGCGGGAATTGGAGGAGCGGGGCGGCTAGGGTTTGGGAGGGGTGGCCGGCCACTCAAGGGGGTCGGCCAGGCTGTGGTCTTGGGGTGGCCGGCCCCCTCCCCTTGGCCCCTCATTATATAGGTAGAAGCCCCAAGAGTTGGTGTCCAAGTCTTCGAATAAGACCCGAACCAAAAACCTTCCATATGGTGGGGAAACCTAGCCAAGCTAGGACTCCCACTAGAGGTGGGAGTTCCACCTCCCATATGGGGGGGTTGGCCGGCCCCTAAGGGGGAGTCCACTTGGGACTCCTCCCCCACTAGGGTTGGCCGGCCATGGAGGTGGAGTCCCATGTGGACTCCACCTTCCTTGGTGGTTTCTTCCGGACTTTTCTAGAACCTTCTAGAACCTTCCATAGAACCTTCCGCGTCAATTTTATTCACATAAAATGACATCCTATATATGAATTTTATTCTCCGGACCATTCCGGAACTCCTCGTGATGTCCGGGATCTCATCCGGGACTCCGAACAAATATTCGAACTCCATTCCATATTCAAGTTCTACCATTTCAACATCCAACTTTAAGTGTGTCACCCTACGGTTCGCGAACTATGTGGACATGGTTGAGTACTTACTCCGACCAATAACCAATAGCGGGATCTGGAGATCCATAATGGCTCCCACATATTCAACGATGACTTTAGTGATCGAATGAACCATTCACATACGATACCAATTCCCTTTGTCACGCGATATTTTACTTGTCCGAGGTTTGATCTTCGGTATCACTCTATACCTTGTTCAACCTCGTCTCCTGACAAGTACTCTTTACTTGTACCGTGGTATGTGGTCTCTTATGAACTCATTCATATGCTTGCAAGACATTAGACGACATTCCACCGAGAGGGCCCAGAGTATATCTATCCGTCATCGGGATGGACAAATCCCACTGTTGATCCATATGCCTCAACTCATATTTTCCGGATACTTAATCCCACCTTTATAACCACCCATTTACGCAGTGGCGTTTGATGTAATCAAAGTACCTTTCCGGTATAAGTGATTTACATGATCTCATGGTCATAAGGACTTGGTAACTATGTATTGAAAGCTTATAGCAAATAACTTAATGACGAGATCTTATGCTACGCTTAATTGGGTGTGTCCATTACATCATTCATACAATGATATAACCTTGTTATTAATAACATCCAATGTTTATGATTATGAAACTAATCATCCATTAATCAACAAGCTAGTTAAGAGGCATACTAGGGACTCTTTGTTGTTTACATATCACACATGTATCAATGTTTCAGTTAATACAATTATAGCATGGTATATAAACATTTATCATAAACATAAAGATATATAATAACCACTTTTATTATTGCCTCTTGGGCATATCTCCAACAGTCTCCCACTTGCACTAGAGTCAATAATCTAGATTACATTGTAAGGTACCTAACACCCATGGCATTCTGGTGTTGGTCATGCTTTGCCCTAGGGAGAGCTTTAGTCAACGGATCTGCTACATTCAGATCAGTGTGTACTTTGCAAATCTTTACTTCTCCATCTTCGATGTACTCGCGAATCGAGTGGTAACGCAGCTTGATATGCTTCAGCCTCTTGTGTGACCTTGGCTCTTGTGCATTGGCGATGGCACCCATGTTATCACAATAAATGATTAATGGGTCCAATGCACTAGGAACCACACCGAGCTCTACAATGAACCTCTTCATCCATACCGCTTCTGATGAAGCCTCTGAAGCCGCTATGTACTCTGATTCTGTTGAAGAGTTCGCCACCGTGCACTGCTTCGAGCTTGCCCAGCTTACTGCAGCACCATTCAATATAAACACGTACCCGTGACCGTGACTTAGAGTCTTCTGGTTCTGTGTTCCTACTTGCATCGGTGTAACTTGTTACTACGAGCTCTTGGTCACCTCCATATCAAAGAAACTTATCCTTAGTTGTTTTCAAGTACTTCTGGATTTTCTTGACCGCTGTCGAGTGTTCCATTCCTGGATCACTTTGATATCTGCTAGTCAAACTAACAGCATGTGCTATATCCGGTCTAGTACATAGCATGGCATACATGATAGAGCCTACTGCCGAGGCATAGGGGATCTGACTCATCCTTTCTCTTTCTTCTGCCGTAGCCGGTCCTTGAGTCTTACTCAAGACCTTTCCTGGTAACATAGGTAAGAATCCTTTCTTACTTTCGTCCATTCTAAACTTCTTTAGAATCTTGTCCAGGTATGTACTCTGTGATAGCCCTATTAGGCGTCTTGATCTATCTCTATAAATCTTGATGCCTAATATATACGATGCTTCACCAAGGTCTTTCATTGAAAAACTATTATTCAAATAACCTTTAACACTGCTTAATAGTTCTATATCATTCCCGATCAATAATATGTCATCTACATATAATATCAGGAATGCTACAGAGCTCCCACTCACTTTCTTGTAAATACAGGCCTCTCCATGACACTGTATAAACCCGAAGTCTTTGATCACCTTATCAAAACGTCGGTTCCAACTTCTTGATGCTTGCTTCAGTCCATAGATTGAACGCTGAAGTTTGCATACTTTGTCAGCATTTTTAGGATCGACAAAACCTTTGGGTTGTACCATATACAACTCTTCCTCAATGTCTCCATTAAGGAATGCTGTTTTGACATCCATCTGCCAAATCTCATAATCGAAAAATGCAGCTATTGCTAACAAAATCATCACAGATTTTAGCTTCGCTACAGGTGAGAAAGTCTCATCGTAGTCAACTCCTTGAATTTGTCGGAAACCCTTTGCGACAAGTCGAGCTTTATAGACAGTAATATTACCATCAGCATCTGTTTTTCTCTTGAAGATCCATTTATTCTCGACAGCCTTTCGGCTATCAGGTAAGTCTACCAAAGTCCATACTTTGTTATCATACATGGATCCCATTTCGGATTTCATGGCCTCTTGCCATTTGTTGGAATCTGGGCTCATCATCGCTTCTTCATACGTCGCAGGGTCCTCATCATTGTTATCCACAATCATGACATTTATACAAGGATCATACCAATCAGGAGTGGCACGTTCCCTTGTCGATCTGCGAGGTTCAGTAGTTTCCTCGTTCGAAGTTTCATGATCATTATCATTAGCTTCCTCTGTTGCCGGTGTAGGCGGTACAGGTACAACTTCCGTGCTTGCGCTACTCTGATCAACGAGTATAGATTCATCAATCTCATCGAGTTCTACTTTTCTTCCAGTCACTTCTTTAGTGAGAAATTCTTTCTCAAGAAAGGTTCCGTTCTTAGCAAAAAAGATTTTGCCTTCGGATCTGTGATAGAAAGTGTACCCTATAGTTTCCTTAGGGTATCCTATGAAGACGCATTTCTCCGCTTTGGGTTCTAGCTTGTCCGGTTGTAACTTCTTTACATAGGCTTCGCAACCCCAAACTTTAAGGAACGACAGCTTAGGTTTCTTATTAAACCATAATTCATACGGTGTCGTTTCAACGGATTTTGATGGTGCTCTATTTAAAGTGAATGCGGCTGTCTCTAATGCATAACTCCAAAATGATAACGGTAAATCAGTAAGAGACATCATAGAACGAACCATATCTAAGAGAGTTTGATTACGACGTTCGGACACACCGTTTCGTTGAGGTGTTCCCGGCGGAGTCAATTGTGAAAGTATTCCGCATTTCTTTAAATGCATGCCAAACTCATAACTCAGATATTCACCTCCGCGATCAGATCGTAGAAATTTGATCTTCTTGTTACATTGATTTTCTACTTCACTTTGGAATTCCTTAAACTTCTCGAAAGTTTCGGATTTATGTTTCATGAAATAGATATACCCATATCTACTCAGATCATCTGTGAAGGTTAGAACATAACGATAACCATAGCGATGCTACGCTCATTGGTCCGCATACATCGGTATGTATGATTTCCAATAAGTCAGTAGCTCACTCCATCAAACCAGAAAATGGAGTCTTAGTCATTTTTCCCATTAGATATGCTTCGCATCTATCAAGTGACTCAAAGTCAAGTGATTCAAGTAATCCATCAGTATGGAGTTTCTTCATGCGTTTCACTCCAATATGACCAAGACGACAGTGCCACATATAAGTAGAATTATCATTCAATTTAATTCGCTTAGCATCAATGTTATGTATATGCGTATCACTACTATCGAGATCTAACAGAAATAAGCCATTCTTTTGTGGTGCTCGACCATAAAAGATATTATTCATAAAAATAGAACAACCATTATTCTCAGACTTGAATGAATACCGTCTTGCATTAAACAAGATCCAGATATAATGTTCATGCTCAACGCAGGTACATAATAGCAATTATTTAGGCTTAAAACTAATCCCGAAGGTAGATGTAGAGGAAGTGTGCCGACTGCGATCACATTGACCTTGGATCCGTTTCCAACGCGCATCGTCACTTCATCTTTCAGCAGTTGTCGTTTATTCTTTAGTTCCTGTTTCGAGTTACAAATATGAGCAACCGAACCAGTATCAAATACCCAGGTACTAGAACGAGAACCAGTGAGATAAACATCTATAACATGTATATCAGATATACCTTCTTTCTTCTTCTTGACAAGGCCGCTCTTCAGATCCGCCAAATACTTGGAGCAATTACGCTTCCAGTGTCCCTTCTCCTTGCAGTAATAGCACTCAGCATCAGGCTTAGGGCCGTTCTTAGGTTTCATAGGAGGTGTGGCAGCTTTCTTATCACCCTTCTTGAATTTTCCCTTAGACTTGCCCTGTTTCTTGAAACTGGTGGTCTTGTTGACCATCAACACTTGGTGCTCTTTCTTGATCTCAATCTCAGCAGCTTTAAGCATGGCGAAGAGTTCAGGTAACTCTTTGTTCATGTTCTGCATATTGTAGTTCATCACAAAGTTCTTGTAACTAGGTGGCAGTGATTGAAGGATACGATTAATCCCGATCATTAGGAATAACTATTTCCAAGTCACTGAGTTTCTTCGCATGCCCGGTCATGGTGAGCATGTGCTCACTAACGGAGCTACCTTCTTCCATCATGCAGCTGAAAAATTGTTTCGATGCTTCATAGCATTCCACGGCCGCATGAGTTTCAAAAATAGTCTTTAACTCTTTCATCAACTCATGAGGATCGTGGTGCTCAAAACGTTTTTGAAGATCGGATTCCAGACTGCATAGGATGGCACACTGAACTTGAGAGTACCGAGTTTTCCGAGTCGCGTAAACATTCTTTACTTCATCGGTTTCTGTTTCTGCTGGAGGGTCACCTAGCGGTGCATCAAGCACATATTGCAGATTTCCGCCAGAGAGGAAGATCCTCACATGACGGAACCAGTCGGTGAAGTTGCTACCGTTGCTCTTAAGTTTTTCTTTCTCTAGGAACTGGTTAAAATTGATTGGGGACGCCATATCTACAACATATATTTGCAATAGTTTAGACTAAGTTTATGACAAATTGAGTTCAAATTTTAATTCAACATAATTAAAAATCTAGGTGAACTCCCACTCAAAACAATATCCCCCGCATTGTCTTAGTGATCACACGAACCAAATCCACCGCACCTAAGCCCGATCATCACGAGACAAGGTGTGATTTCAATGGCGAACACTCAAAGTGTTCATCATATCATCCATATGATTCATGCTCTACCTTTCGGTATCACGTGTTCCGAGACCATGTCTGTACATGCTAGGCTCGTCAAGGTCACCTTAGTATCCGCATGTGCAAAACTGTCTTGCACCCGTTGTATGTACTTATTGAATCTATCACACCCGATCATCACGAGATGCTTCGAAACGACAAGACTTGATAACGGTGCTACTAAGGATGAACACTTTATTATCTTGAGATTTTAGTGAGGGATCATCTTATAATGCTACCGTCGCGATCTAAGCAAAATAAGATGCATAAAAAGATTAACATCACATGCAGTTCATATGTGATATGATATGGCCCTTTTGTCTTTGCGCCTTTGATTTTCATCTCCAAAGCACGGACATGATCTCCATCATCTTCGGGCATGATCTCCATCATCGTCGGCGTAGCGTCCAGGTCAATGGCGCCATCTTCATGATTGTTCTCCATGTAGCAACTATTACAACTACTTTGAAATACTACTCAACATGAAATTTAAAGACAACCATAAGGCTCCTGCCGGTTGCCACAATACAATAATGATCATCTCATACATATTCATCATCATATTATGGCCATATCACATCACCAAACCCTACAAAAACAAGTTAGATGTCTCTAATTTGGTTTGCATATTTTACGTGGTTTAGGGTTTTCGAGAGAGATCTAATCTACCTACGAACATGAACCACAACGTTGATACTAATGTTGTCAATAGAAGAGTAAATTGAATCTTCACTATAGTAGGAGAGACAGACACCCGCAAAGCCTCTTATGCAATACAAGTTGCATGTCGAACGAGGAACAAGTCTCATGAACGCAGTCATGTAAAGTTAGTCCGAGCCGCTTCATCCCACTATGCCACAAAGATGCAAAGTACTCAAACTAAAGATAACAAGAGCATCAACGCCCACAAACCATTGTGTTCTACTCGTGCAGCCATCTATGCATAGACACGGCTCTGATACCACTGTAGGATAACGTTGCATAGAAAACAAAAATTTTCCTACCGCGAACACGAAATCCAAGCCAAGATGCATTCTAGAAGACGGTAGCAACGAGGGGATTATCGAGTCTCACCCTTGAAGAGATTCCAAAGCCTACAAGATGAGGCTCTTGTTTCTGCGGTAGATGTACACTTGCCGCTTGCAAAAGCGCGTAGAAGATCTTGATCACGATCGGTTCCGGCGCCACGAACGGGCAGCACCTCCGTACTCGGTCACACGTTCGGTTGTTGATGAAGACGACGTCCACCTCCCCGTTCCAGCGGGCAGCGGAAGTAGTAGCTCCTCTTGAATCCGACAGCACGACGGCGTGGTGTTTGGTGGTGGTGGAGAAATCCGGCGGAGCTTCGCTAAGCGTGCGGGAATTGGAGGAGCGGGGCGGCTAGGGTTTGGGAGGTGGTGGCCGGCCACTCAAGGGGGTCGGCCAGGCTGTGGTCTTGGGGTGGCCGGCCCCCTCCCCTTGGCCCCTCATTATATAGGTAGAAGCCCCAAGAGTTGGTGTCCAAGTCTTCGAATAAGACCCGAACCAAAAACCTTCCATATGGTGGGGAAACCTAGCCAAGCTAGGACTCCCACTAGAGGTGGGAGTTCCACCTCCCATATGGGGGGGTTGGCCGGCCCCTAAGGGGGAGTCCACTTGGGACTCCTCCCCCACTAGGGTTGGCCGGCCATGGAGGTGGAGTCCCATGTGGACTCCACCTTCCTTGGTGGTTTCTTCTAGACTTTTCTAGAACCTTCTAGAACCTTCCATAGAACCTTCCGCGTCAATTTTATTCACATAAAATGACATCCTATATATGAATTTTATTCTCCGGACCATTCCGGAACTCCTCGTGATGTCCGGGATCTCATCTGGGACTCCGAACAAATATTCGAACTCCATTCCATATTCAAGTTCTACCATTTCAACATCCAACTTTAAGTGTGTCACCCTACGGTTCGCGAACTATGTGGACATGGTTGAGTACTTACTCCGACCAATAACCAATAGCGGGATCTGGAGATCCATAATGGCTCCCACATATTCAACGATGACTTTAGTGATCGAATGAACCATTCACATACGATACCAATTCCCTTTGTCACGCGATATTTTACTTGTCCGAGGTTTGATCTTCGGTATCACTCTATACCTTGTTCAACCTCGTCTCCTGACAAGTACTCTTTACTCGTACCGTGGTATGTGGTCTCTTATGAACTCATTCATATGCTTGCAAGACATTAGACGACATTCCACCGAGAGGGCCCAGAGTATATCTATCCGTCATCGGGATGGACAAATCCCACTGTTGATCCATATGCCTCAACTCATATTTTCCGGATACTTAATCCCACCTTTATAACCACCCATTTTACGCGGTGGCGTTTGATGTAATCAAAGTACCTTTCGGTATAAGTGATTTACATGATCTCATGGTCATAAGGACTTGGTAACTATGTATTGAAAGCTTATAGCAAATAACTTAATGACGAGATCTTATGCTACGCTTAATTGGGTGTGTCCATTACATCATTCATACAATGATATAACCTTGTTATTAATAACATCCAATGTTTATGATTATGAAACTAATCATCCATTAATCAACAAGCTAGTTAAGAGGCATACTAGGGACTCTTTGTTGTTTACATATCACACATGTATCAATGTTTCAGTTAATACAATTATAGCATGGTATATAAACATTTATCATAAACATAAAGATATATAATAACCACTTTTATTATTGCCTCTTGGGCATATCTCCAACAGTCTCCCACTTGCACTAGAGTCAATAATCTAGATTACATTGTAAGGTACCTAACACCCATGGCATTCTGGTGTTGGTCATGCTTTGCCCTAGGGAGAGCTTTAGTCAACGGATCTGCTACATTCAGATCAGTGTGTACTTTGCAAATCTTTACTTCTCCATCTTTGATGTACTCGCGAATCGAGTGGTAACGCAGCTTGATATGCTTCAGCCTCTTGTGTGACCTTGGCTCTTGTGCATTGGCGATGGCACCCATGTTATCACAATAAATGATTAATGGGTCCAATGCACTAGGAACCACACCGAGCTCTACAATGAACCTCTTCATCCATACCGCTTCTGATGAAGCCTCTGAAGCCGCTATGTACTCTGATTCTGTTGAAGAGTTCGCCACCGTGCACTGCTTCGAGCTTGCCCAGCTACTTTGCAGCACCATTCAATATAAACACGTACCCAGCGTGACTTAGAGTCATCGGGATCAGTGTTCCAACTTGCATCGGTGTAACTTGTTACAACGAGCTCTTGGTCACCTCCATAACAAAGAAACATATCCTTAGTTCTTTTCAAGTACTTCGGGATATTCTTGACCGCTGTCCGAGTGTTCCATTCCTGGATCACTTTGATATCTGCTAGTCAAACTAACGACATGTGCTATATCCGGTCTAGTACATAGCATGGCATACATGATAGAGCCTCTGCCGAGGCATAGGGGATCTGACTCATCCTTTCTCTTTCTTCTGCCGTAGCCGGTCCTTGAGTCTTACTCAAGACCTTTCCTGGTAACATAGGTAAGAATCCTTTCTTACTTTCGTCCATTCTAAACTTCTTTAGAATCTTGTCCAGGTATGTACTCTGTGATAGCCCTATTAGGCGTCTTGATCTATCTCTATAAATCTTGATGCCTAATATAAACGATGCTTCACCAAGGTCTTTCATTGAAAAACTATTATTCAAATAACCTTTAACACTGCTTAATAGTTCTATATCATTCCCGATCAATAATATGTCATCTACATATAATATCAGGAATGCTACAGAGCTCCCACTCACTTTCTTGTAAATACAGGCCTCTCCATGACCTTTGTATAAACCCGAAGTCTTTGATCACCTTATCAAAACGTCGGTTCCAACTTCTTGATGCTTGCTTCAGTCCATAGATTGAACGCTGAAGTTTGCATACTTTGTCAGCATTTTTAGGATCGACAAAACCTTTGGGTTGTACCATATACAACTCTTCCTCAATGTCTCCATTAAGGAATGCTGTTTTGACATCCATCTGCCAAATCTCATAATCGAAAAATGCAGCTATTGCTAACAAAATCATCACAGATTTTAGCTTCGCTACAGGTGAGAAAGTCTCATCGTAGTCAACTCCTTGAATTTGTCGGAAACCCTTTGCGACAAGTCGAGCTTTATAGACAGTAATATTACCATCAGCATCTGTTTTTCTCTTGAAGATCCATTTATTCTCGACAGCCTTTCGGCTATCGTAAGTCTACCAAAGTCCATACTTTGTTATCATACATGGATCCCATTTCGGATTTCATGGCCTCTTGCCATTTGTTGGAATCTGGGCTCATCATCGCTTCTTCATACGTCGCAGGGTCCTCATCATTGTTATCCACAATCATGACATTTAGACAAGGATCATACCAATCAGGAGTGGCACGTTCCCTTGTCGATCTGCGAGGTTCGATGGTTTCCTCGTTCGAAGTTTCATGATCATTATCATTAGCTTCCTCTCGTTGCCGGTGTAGGCGGTACAGTACAACTTTCGATCTGCGCTACTCTCGATCAACGAGTATAGATTCATCAATCTCATCGAGTTCTACTTTTCTTCCAGTCACTTCTTTAGTGAGAAATTCTTTCTCAAGAAAGGTTCCGTTCTTAGCAAAAAGATTTTGCCTTCGGATCTGTGATAGAAAGTGTACCCTATAGTTTCCTTAGGGTATCCTATGAAGACGCATTTCTCGCTTTGGGTTCTAGCTTGTCCGGTTGTAACTTCTTTACATAGGCTTCGCAACCCCAAACTTTAAGGAACGACAGCTTAGGTTTCTTATTAAACCATAATTCATACGGTGTCGTTTCAACGGATTTTGATGGTGCTCTATTTAAAGTGAATGCGGCTGTCTCTAATGCATAACTCCAAAATGATAACGGTAAATCAGTAAGAGACATCATAGAACGAACCATATCTAAGAGAGTTTGATTACGACGTTCGGACACACCGTTTCGTTGAGGTGTTCCCGGCGGAGTCAATTGTGAAAGTATTCCGCATTTCTTTAAATGCATGCCAAACTCATAACTCAGATATTCATCTCCGCGATCAGATCGTAGAAATTTGATCTTCTTGTTACATTGATTTTCTACTTCACTTTGGAATTCCTTAAACTTCTCGAAAGTTTCGGATTTATGTTTCATGAAATAGATATACCCATATCTACTCAGATCATCTGTGAAGGTTAGAACATAACGATAACCACCGCGCGATGCTACGCTCATTGGTCCGCATACATCGGTATGTATGATTTCCAATAAGTCAGTAGCTCACTCCATCAAACCAGAAAATGGAGTCTTAGTCATTTTTCCCATTAGATATGCTTCGCATCTATCAAGTGACTCAAAGTCAAGTGATTCAAGTAATCCATCAGTATGGAGTTTCTTCATGCGTTTCACTCCAATATGACCAAGACGACAGTGCCACATATAAGTAGAATTATCATTCAATTTAATTCGCTTAGCATCAATGTTATGTATATGCGTATCACTACTATCGAGATCTAACAGAAATAAGCCATTCTTTTGTGGTGCTCGACCATAAAAGATATTATTCATAAAAATAGAACAACCATTATTCTCAGACTTGAATGAATACCGTCTTGCATTAAACAAGATCCAGATATAATGTTCATGCTCAACGCAGGTACATAATAGCAATTATTTAGGCTTAAAACTAATCCCGAAGGTAGATGTAGAGGAAGTGTGCCGACTGCGATCACATTGACCTTGGATCCGTTTCCAACGCGCATCGTCACTTCATCTTTCAGCAGTTGTCGTTTATTCTTTAGTTCCTGTTTCGAGTTACAAATATGAGCAACCGAACCGGTATCAAATACCCAGGTACTAGAACGAGAACCGATTGAGATAAACATCTATAACATGTATATCAGATATACCTTCTTTCTTCTTCTTGACAAGGCCGCTCTTCAGATCCGCCAAATACTTGGAGCAATTACGCTTCCAGTGTCCCTTCTCCTTGCAGTAATAGCACTCAGCATCAGGCTTAGGGCCGTTCTTAGGTTTCATAGGAGGTGTGGCAGCTTTCTTATCACCCTTCTTGAATTTTCCCTTAGACTTGCCCTGTTTCTTGAAACTGGTGGTCTTGTTGACCATCAACACTTGGTGCTCTTTCTTGATCTCAATCTCAGCAGCTTTAAGCATGGCGAAGAGTTCAGGTAACTCTTTGTTCATGTTCTGCATATTGTAGTTCATCACAAAGTTCTTGTAACTAGGTGGCAGTGATTGAAGGATACGATTAATCCCCAGTCTGTTAGGAATAACTATTTCCAAGTCACTGAGTTTCTTCGCATGCCCGGTCATGGCGAGCATGTGCTCACTAACGGAGCTACCTTCTTCCATCATGCAGCTGAAAAATTGTTTCGATGCTTCATAGCATTCCACGGCCGCATGAGTTTCAAAAATAGTCTTTAACTCTTTCATCAACTCATGAGGATCGTGGTGCTCAAAACGTTTTTGAAGATCGGATTCCAGACTGCATAGGATGGCACACTGAACTTGAGAGTACCGAGTTTTCCGAGTCGCGTAAACATTCTTTACTTCATCGGTTTCTGTTTCTGCTGGAGGGTCACCTAGCGGTGCATCAAGCACATATTGCAGATTTCCGCCAGAGAGGAAGATCCTCACATGACGGAACCAGTCGGTGAAGTTGCTACCGTTGCTCTTAAGCTTTTCTTTCTCTAGGAACTGGTTAAAATTGATTGGGGACGCCATATCTACAACATATATTTGCAATAGTTTAGACTAAGTTTATGACAAATTGAGTTCAAATTTTAATTCAACATAATTAAAAATCTAGGTGAACTCCCACTCAAAACAATATCCCCCGCATTGTCTTAGTGATCACACGAACCAAATCCACCGCACCTAAGCCCGATCATCACGAGACAAGGTGTGATTTCAATGGCGAACACTCAAAGTGTTCATCATATCATCCATATGATTCATGCTCTACCTTTCGGTATCACGTGTTCCGAGACCATGTCTGTACATGCTAGGCTCGTCAAGGCCACCTTAGTATCCGCATGTGCAAAACTGTCTTGCACCCGTTGTATGTACTTATTGAATCTATCACACCCGATCATCACGAGATGCTTCGAAACGACAAGACTTGATAACGGTGCTACTAAGGATGAACACTTTATTATCTTGAGATTTTAGTGAGGGATCATCTTATAATGCTACCGTCGCGATCTAAGCAAAATAAGATGCATAAAAAGATTAACATCACATGCAGTTCATATGTGATATGATATGGCCCTTTTGTCTTTGCGCCTTTGATTTTCATCTCCAAAGCACGGACATGATCTCCATCATCTTCGGGCATGATCTCCATCATCGTCGGCGTAGCGTCCAGGTCAATGGCGCCATCTTCATGATTGTTCTCCATGTAGCAACTATTACAACTACTTTGAAATACTACTCAACATGAAATTTAAAGACAACCATAAGGCTCCTGCCGGTTGCCACAATACAATAATGATCATCTCATACATATTCATCATCATATTATGGCCATATCACATCACCAAACCCTACAAAAACAAGTTAGATGTCTCTAATTTGGTTTGCATATTTTACGTGGTTTAGGGTTTTCGAGAGAGATCTAATCTACCTACGAACATGAACCACAACGTTGATACTAATGTTGTCAATAGAAGAGTAAATTGAATCTTCACTATAGTAGGAGAGACAGACACCCGCAAAGCCTCTTATGCAATACAAGTTGCATGTCGAACGAGGAACAAGTCTCATGAACGCAGTCATGTAAAGTTAGTCCGAGCCGCTTCATCCCACTATGCCACAAAGATGCAAAGTACTCAAACTAAAGATAACAAGAGCATCAACGCCCACAAACCATTGTGTTCTACTCGTGCAGCCATCTATGCATAGACACGGCTCTGATACCACTGTAGGATAACGTTGCATAGAAAACAAAAATTTTCCTACCGCGAACACGAAATCCAAGCCAAGATGCATTCTAGAAGACGGTAGCAACGAGGGGATTATCGAGTCTCACCCTTGAAGAGATTCCAAAGCCTACAAGATGAGGCTCTTGTTTCTGCGGTAGATGTACACTTGCCGCTTGCAAAAGCGCGTAGAAGATCTTGATCACGATCGGTTCCGGCGCCACGAACGGGCAGCACCTCCGTACTCGGTCACACGTTCGGTTGTTGATGAAGACGACGTCCACCTCCCCGTTCCAGCGGGCAGCGGAAGTAGTAGCTCCTCTTGAATCCGACAGCACGACGGCGTGGTGTTTGGTGGTGGTGGAGAAATCCGGCGGAGCTTCGCTAAGCGTGCGGGAATTGGAGGAGCGGGGCGGCTAGGGTTTGGGAGGTGGTGGCCGGCCACTCAAGGGGGTCGGCCAGCCGTGGTCTTGGGGTGGCCGGCCCCCTCCCCTTGGCCCCTCATTATATAGGTAGAAGCCCCAAGAGTTGGTGTCCAAGTCTTCGAATAAGACCCGAACCAAAAACCTTCCATATGGTGGGGAAACCTAGCCAAGCTAGGACTCCCACTAGAGGTGGGAGTTCCACCTCCCATATGGGGGGGTTGGCCGGCCCCTAAGGGGGAGTCCACTTGGGACTCCTCCCCCACTAGGGTTGGCCGGCCATGGAGGTGGAGTCCCATGTGGACTCCACCTTCCTTGGTGGTTTCTTCCGGACTTTTCTAGAACCTTCTAGAACCTTCCATAGAACCTTCCGCGTCAATTTTATTCACATAAAATGACATCCTATATATGAATTTTATTCTCCGGACCATTCCGGAACTCCTCGTGATGTCCGGGATCTCATCCGGGACTCCGAACAAATATTCGAACTCCATTCCATATTCAAGTTCTACCATTTCAACATCCAACTTTAAGTGTGTCACCCTACGGTTCGCGAACTATGTGGACATGGTTGAGTACTTACTCCGACCAATAACCAATAGCGGGATCTGGAGATCCATAATGGCTCCCACATATTCAACGATGACTTTAGTGATCGAATGAACCATTCACATACGATACCAATTCCCTTTGTCACGCGATATTTTACTTGTCCGAGGTTTGATCTTCGGTATCACTCTATACCTTGTTCAACCTCGTCTCTGACAAGTACTCTTTACTAAATACCGTGGTATGTGGTCTCTTATGAACTCATTCATATGCTTGCAAGACATTAGACGACATTCCACCGAGAGGGCCCAGAGTATATCTATCCGTCATCGGGATGGACAAATCCCACTGTTGATCCATATGCCTCAACTCATATTTTCCGGATACTTAATCCCACCTTTATAACCACCCATTTACGCAGTGGCGTTTGATGTAATCAAAGTACCTTTCCGGTATAAGTGATTTACATGATCTCATGGTCATAAGGACTTGGTAACTATGTATTGAAAGCTTATAGCAAATAACTTAATGACGAGATCTTATGCTACGCTTAATTGGGTGTGTCCATTACATCATTCATACAATGATATAACCTTGTTATTAATAACATCCAATGTTTATGATTATGAAACTAATCATCCATTAATCAACAAGCTAGTTAAGAGGCATACTAGGGACTCTTTGTTGTTTACATATCACACATGTATCAATGTTTCAGTTAATACAATTATAGCATGGTATATAAACATTTATCATAAACATAAAGATATATAATAACCACTTTTATTATTGCCTCTTGGGCATATCTCCAACAGTCTCCCACTTGCACTAGAGTCAATAATCTAGATTACATTGTAAGGTACCTAACACCCATGGCATTCTGGTGTTGGTCATGCTTTGCCCTAGGGAGAGCTTTAGTCAACGGATCTGCTACATTCAGATCAGTGTGTACTTTGCAAATCTTTACTTCTCCATCTTTGATGTACTCGCGAATCGAGTGGTAACGCAGCTTGATATGCTTCAGCCTCTTGTGTGACCTTGGCTCTTGTGCATTGGCGATGGCACCCATGTTATCACAATAAATGATTAATGGGTCCAATGCACTAGGAACCACACCGAGCTCTACAATGAACCTCTTCATCCATACCGCTTCTGATGAAGCCTCTGAAGCCGCTATGTACTCTGATTCTGTTGAAGAGTTCGCCACCGTGCACTGCTTCGAGCTTGCCCAGCTTACTGCAGCACCATTCAATATAAACACGTACCCAGACTGTGACTTAGAGTCATCAGGATCAGTGTTCCAACTTGCATCGGTGTAACTTGTTACAACGAGCTCTTGGTCACCTCCATAACAAAGAAACATATCCTTAGTTCTTTTCAAGTACTTCAGGATATTCTTGACCGCTGTCCAGTGTTCCATTCCTGGATCACTTTGATATCTGCTAGTCAAACTAACAGCATGTGCTATATCCGGTCTAGTACATAGCATGGCATACATGATAGAGCCTACTGCCGAGGCATAGGGGATCTGACTCATCCTTTCTCTTTCTTCTGCCGTAGCCGGTCCTTGAGTCTTACTCAAGACCTTTCCTGGTAACATAGGTAAGAATCCTTTCTTACTTTCGTCCATTCTAAACTTCTTTAGAATCTTGTCCAGGTATGTACTCTGTGATAGCCCTATTAGGCGTCTTGATCTATCTCTATAAATCTTGATGCCTAATATATACGATGCTTCACCAAGGTCTTTCATTGAAAAACTATTATTCAAATAACCTTTAACACTGCTTAATAGTTCTATATCATTCCCGATCAATAATATGTCATCTACATATAATATCAGGAATGCTACAGAGCTCCCACTCACTTTCTTGTAAATACAGGCCTCTCCATGACACTGTATAAACCCGAAGTCTTTGATCACCTTATCAAAACGTCGGTTCCAACTTCTTGATGCTTGCTTCAGTCCATAGATTGAACGCTGAAGTTTGCATACTTTGTCAGCATTTTTAGGATCGACAAAACCTTTGGGTTGTACCATATACAACTCTTCCTCAATGTCTCCATTAAGGAATGCTGTTTTGACATCCATCTGCCAAATCTCATAATCGAAAAATGCAGCTATTGCTAACAAAATCCTCACAGATTTTAGCTTCGCTACAGGTGAGAAAGTCTCATCGTAGTCAACTCCTTGAATTTATCGGAAACCCTTTGCGACAAGTCGAGCTTTATAGACAGTAATATTACCATCAGCATCTGTTTTTCTCTTGAAGATCCATTTATTCTCGACAGCCTTTCGGCTATCAGGTAAGTCTACCAAAGTCCATACTTTGTTATCATACATGGATCCCATTTCGGATTTCATGGCCTCTTGCCATTTGTTGGAATCTGGGCTCATCATCGCTTCTTCATACGTCGCAGGGTCCTCATCATTGTTATCCACAATCATGACATTTATACAAGGATCATACCAATCAGGAGTGGCACGTTCCCTTGTCGATCTGCGAGGTTCAGTAGTTTCCTCGTTCGAAGTTTCATGATCATTATCATTAGCTTCCTCTGTTGCCGGTGTAGGCGGTACAGGTACAACTTCCGGTACTGCGCTACTCTGATCAACGAGTATAGATTCATCAATCTCATCGAGTTCTACTTTTCTTCCAGTCACTTCTTTAGTGAGAAATTCTTTCTCAAGAAAGGTTCCGTTCTTAGCAAAAAAGATTTTGCCTTCGGATCTGTGATAGAAAGTGTACCCTATAGTTTCCTTAGGGTATCCTATGAAGACGCATTTCTCCGCTTTGGGTTCTAGCTTGTCCGGTTGTAACTTCTTTACATAGGCTTCGCAACCCCAAACTTTAAGGAACGACAGCTTAGGTTTCTTATTAAACCATAATTCATACGGTGTCGTTTCAACGGATTTTGATGGTGCTCTATTTAAAGTGAATGCGGCTGTCTCTAATGCATAACTCCAAAATGATAACGGTAAATCAGTAAGAGACATCATAGAATGAACCATATCTAAGAGAGTTTGATTACGACGTTCGGACACACCGTTTCGTTGAGGTGTTCCCGGCGGAGTCAATTGTGAAAGTATTCCGCATTTCTTTAAATGCATGCCAAACTCATAACTCAGATATTCACCTCCGCGACCAGATCGTAGAAATTTGATCTTCTTGTTACATTGATTTTCTACTTCACTTTGGAATTCCTTAAACTTCTCGAAAGTTTCGGATTTATGTTTCATGAAATAGATATACCCATATCTACTCAGATCATCTGTGAAGGTTAGAACATAACGATAACCACCGCGCGATGCTACGCTCATTGGTCCGCATACATCGGTATGTATGATTTCCAATAAGTCAGTAGCTCACTCCATCAAACCAGAAAATGGAGTCTTAGTCATTTTTCCCATTAGATATGCTTCGCATCTATCAAGTGACTCAAAGTCAAGTGATTCAAGTAATCCATCAGTATGGAGTTTCTTCATGCGTTTCACTCCAATATGACCAAGACGACAGTGCCACATATAAGTAGAATTATCATTCAATTTAATTCGCTTAGCATCAATGTTATGTATATGCGTATCACTACTATCGAGATCTAACAGAAATAAGCCATTCTTTTATGGTGCTCGACCATAAAAGATATTATTCATAAAAATAGAACAACCATTATTCTCAGACTTGAATGAATACCGTCTTGCATTAAACAAGATCCAGATATAATGTTCATGCTCAACGCAGGTACATAATAGCAATTATTTAGGCTTAAAACTAATCCCGAAGGTAGATGTAGAGGAAGTGTGCCGACTGCGATCACATTGACCTTGGATCCGTTTCCAACGCGCATCGTCACTTCATCTTTCAGCAGTTGTCGTTTATTCTTTAGTTCCTGTTTCGAGTTACAAATATGAGCAACCGAACCAGTATCAAATACCCAGGTACTAGAACGAGAACCAGTGAGATAAACATCTATAACATGTATATCAGATATACCTTCTTTCTTCTTCTTGACAAGGCCGCTCTTCAGATCCGCCAAATACTTGGAGCAATTACGCTTCCAGTGTCCCTTCTCCTTGCAGTAATAGCACTCAGCATCAGGCTTAGGGCCGTTCTTAGGTTTCATAGGAGGTGTGGCAGCTTTCTTATCACCCTTCTTGAATTTTCCCTTAGACTTGCCCTATTTCTTGAAACTGGTGGTCTTGTTGACCATCAACACTTGGTGCTCTTTCTTGATCTCAATCTCAGCAGCTTTAAGCATGGCGAAGAGTTCAGGTAACTCTTTGTTCATGTTCTGCATATTGTAGTTCATCATAAACATAAAGATATATAATAAACATTTATCATAAACATAAAGATATATAATAACCACTTTTATTATTGCCTCTTGGGCATATATCCAACAACAAGAGCGTAGGTTTTCCTGTGAAGGTTGTTCCATTTGACCGCCTAATTGAGATCAAACTATCATTGGAACCTTACTCTACATGCCCTGGAGAATATCTCCGGCGTGGATCCCTTACATCGTGATGGCATGATCGGCACATCAGCTAAAAAGATGTGAAAATATGTCTCTCGGATCCAACCCAATCCACCAATCTAGCTACAAAAAGGTGTGTTTCCCGTTTTGCACCTTATGCTTTTGCCCCAACTTGAAGAACCATCTAACTTTATGGAAGGCCTCGCAAAGTTGGGAGTCATATGTAGGAACTTCCCTCGAGAAGAGGTCCTCCCCCCCCCCCCCCCCCGTCCCAAGTACTTGGTCTGAATGAGATCAGACAAAAGCCTCTCGGCATTTTGATATATCTTCCAAATCAACTTAAGCATCGATGCTATATTCATGCGCTTGGTGTTGAGGATTCCCAAAACCCCGAACTCCTTAGGCTTGCATAGTGTGGGCCAATCTACCATGTGGTGTTTCATTTTCGTATACACTCATTCTTAAAAGAAGTGAGACGAGGTTTATCCATAGCGACATAAGTAGATTCATGTACCATGTAAAATCCCCATGGAGAACATAGGAAGACTGGACAAGCAAGACTACGTAAGATCTAGCCTTCCTACCGAGACAACGAATAACCCCTGCCATGGGTCAACCATATGACCCACTTTTTTCTGGAAGGAAATCCCAAGCTGCAACCCTAAGCGGCTTATCACTTACCAGAAGCCCGAGATATCTAATTGGGAATTTTGCCGAGTTTATAGTAGAGCGTGTTCGCCACTCTGTGTTTCTGCCCATGGGTGAAACCTATCACCAATACCTCACTTTGTCGAAGTTGATTTTCAGCCCCAACATATTTTGAAGCATAGGAGAAGAAGCTTGATATTCGCGATTCCCAAATCGCTCGGCTCAATCAGAATCACTGTGTCATCTTCATATTGCAGGTGAGTCACTACCCCTAGATTGAGATGAGGGATCACCTTTGGATATATACCGCCTCCTTGGCTTTGGCCACCATAGCCGTCAGACCATGAAGGCTCGAGATCATGCACTGCGCGTAGGTTGATCATGCTGCCTTAACCAAGAGATAAAGCCTCACATGGGGTGCCCTCACTCGCAACGAAACCTAAACAGTTCTTCTCCGTCGTGCTTCGTTAGGCCTTCTCCAACCCTAGAGTGCTTGCTGTCGTCCCCTTGCGCATGGACCTCTTCCTCACCATTGTCAACGTCACCTTCATCTTCATGGCGTCATCGGCCTTGACAATCTAGCTTGGTGCACTTCCCCTGGACGAGCGACACAGAAGTCGTGTCCTCTAGCTGCAGGTCTGCGCACACAACTCCTGCCTGACGGGTTGGCTCCTATAGGCCGTGGCAAGTTTAGGTCCATCTGAGCAACTGATACACTTGCCATGACAATAACCTCTCCAGGTTCAATAACTATGGACACATCACACATAATTAAGATAGATTTAAAATTGTATTACATGGTAAAAGATAGGGTGGAGGTTGATTTAGTCCTATAAAGCACATCATCTCAGCACTTGATGCAGTAACAAAAATTGTAATCCAAGCAAAGATAATAAAACTCGCAACAGTCTGTTTACTTTATATTACCTTGACCAGGATTGTTTTGGTTTGGAATCACTTGAGCATTTCCAGGAGCAAGTGGTATACCCATCTCCAATTGGCGCATTTTCCAAGAGATCTTGTGGAAATAATCAAGCTGAGTTGTAAAAATAAAACAATATTACGTTTTATACCAAATTACTAGTTGAGTAATAGTGTCTTTGCAAGCAACAGTTCTGACGTGATTAGCATCTTAGCACGGTTTATAAGGTGTTTTTGGTTTTAAACATTCGTCTTTGCAGAGAAACAAATGCCTCAGATAAGGGATATGAAGAGAAAATCCAAATCAAGATAGTGGCAACACAAAAAGGAATTGGTCGGCCGCAAATAATACAGATGACTAGATTACCAGAAATTTGAAATATAAATCGTGGTAAGGTACACGGCAGCCAGATAAATTATTGTATACAAATATAATGGCGTGCAAACTGAAGATAATTCTACTTCATAAAAAACAATTTCAGATGAATGGACACATTGCATACACACATGAATTGGAAGGGTAACTGATTGAAGCAACTCGAGGTGCAAGATTCGAGATATGATCAATAATAACCAATCCTGATCAGCGTTTTGGTCTATCATGTAGTAAAATATCAAAAAAGATTAACATACAAGCTTATTAACTTTCTATTTGTATGTATACTAAGTGCGAAAATACTAAAATAATTGGGTGTGCTTCAAATATTTTGAGTGTGGGCGTTGGCACACACAAGACCAGTTCAAGTCACGGCACCACAGAAAATATTGTATTTGTTCGCAAGCATGAGAAGATAGGTTCCCAAGAGCAACGCAAATGTTGGCAGCTCAAGAGCAAAAACATCACCCACAATGAAAAGGAAAACTAGAAATTAAAGGTACGTAAAAATTTGTAGTACAGCATTTGGAGAGACAGTTCTGCTCTATTTTTATCAGCCAATAACTAAAAGTTTGTGCTCTGATGAGAAGGTCGCGAAGATAGGTTGAATTACCTTGGTGGCTGCTGTGGTATAGATCACGTTTTCGTATCGCACAGCAGTTCTCTGAACTTCGTTCAGTCCTACTGGCTGTCCGGGCATATGCTCCTTCAGAGTTTCCATTCTGAAATAACGTAAAATTTGAATGAACTGGGGATGCATTTCTTTCAACGGTTGTATCAAATAAAAGGATGTGTGTAGGCATCTCAGATGTCAGGTCAGGTGAAACGAATAGGCAGAGCAGCGAATTCAGGTAGATCCCAAATTGATGACCAAGGACGGGGCAATTCCCGTTGCGCTAAAGACTCGTGATCTCATGTGACGAATATCACTCGGGGAAGTATATACGTAATTAAACAAGAAAGAAATTTTATCCGGGCGCGACGGATATGGCTAGATCCGTGAGAAAATTGACCCAAAAACGGATGAAGGATCGAACTGATATATGATCAGAGGGAGGGAAAAGCAAAGCAAAAAGCAAATCGAATGAGCTAAGAGTTCCTTACACCATATCGACCATCCTGCTACGATCGTCGTGCAGGAGCTGGGCGCGCCAGTAGGGGGCGTTGAGATCAACGCCGGCGAGGGGGTTGCACCCCTGCACGGGCCGCCAGTTGCTGCTGTCCATGGCGCGGATCTGCGATTCGTATAGACGTCTGTCTGTCGTAGGGCACGGTAGGTGAGAGTGAGACGGTCTGCGGCTTGGGCGAGTGGTGTCGGAAGGCTGACTTGAGCAACGCGGTCTCCTTCCTTAAATAACTCCTGTCTTTTTTTAAACATAAGGCCAAAGGCCCAGCTTTAAATTAATAAAGCCACAACGGCAGAGTTACAAAGTGCTGAAAACAGCTTACAAACATCAAGGACCAAACACACTAAAGATAACAAAGAACGCAACTTGATCTTGATGTCATCATCTAAAGGGGGAGGCAAAGCTTAGGAGAAGCAATGCCGTGCAGCTCGCCACCGGAGAGCCCTGCCGACATCAAGTCTTGGCGCAACTCAGCCAGCCTGCCATCCGCCTCCACCTCCGAAGAAGGCCCCAACCTTCTCACCCTGGATCGCAGGGCGTCGAACCATCAGCAGGCGGAGCAGCTCACCCTAGAGCACGCATGAGCACCTGGGCAGGGTGCCAAGGACCATCGCCAGACAAGATCACCGCACGCAAAGAACACCGAGCATCGCCACCGGCCACCTCACCGGCACCCCAAAAGACTTCAGCTTCCAGACAGAGCTCGCCGAAGAAGACACGGCAAACGCCGCCACCAGCAGACCAAACAACACACGCAGAACGCCCACCTCCCGCCGTCCCAAGGCGACGTCTCCAAGGAGAAGAACGACGCCGGAGCGCCGTCGCCGCCCAATCCGTAGATCTAAGGTTTTCACCCGGGCACAAGGGGAGGGTGGGGGAAGGAGGATGTACCTCAGCATCGCCTCCAAGAAGGATGACGGCGTCTGAGACGTCGCCGACGCCGTGGCCGCCCCGCCGGCCAAGGATCTCTCCCGTCCAGAGCCCCCGACCCTGCCACCCCAACAAAGCCCGCGGATCCGGCGAGGACGCCAGGCTCCAAGGCCTTGGGGTGGGAACTGCGCAGCCGCCGGCCGCCGACTTCAGATCTGACGCAGGGTCGATGGGGCGACCACCGCGCCGTGAGCTCCCTCCGCCACCTCCACGCCACCCACGCGACCATGGAGGCGGTCTCCAGCACCAGCCAGCGCCCCCCGCCGCCAGGGCCCGCGCCGCCCTCCCCTCGCAGAGGCCGCCGCCTCAGGTGCCTAAGCCCCCACCAGAGCGGACGTCGGTCGACCACGCCCTGGCCCCGGCCGCTCCGGAGGAGCAGATCGGAGCAGGGTCGTCTCCCGCCCGGCCGCGCCGGCACCAGCAAGCCTCGCACGGCGTTCCTCCTCCGATCGCCGCGCCAGGAGCCGAGAGCTTAAATCCCCGCCGCCCCCTTCACCGGCGTCGCGGCCTTTGACCGGCGGCGTCTCCGGGGACGACGAGGAGGAGAGGTGTGGCTGGGGGAGGCGGCGGCGGCGGGCTAGGGTTTCGTCCCCCCGGTCGCCAGGAGGAGGCGACGCGGGGGTGCGAACCGTTCTCAGTGCTCTCACGCGGCCCTTGAGTATCGTAAGTGATGCTCAAATAACTCCTGTCTCGCCTAGGGTTGTACTAATCCCCTATTATAGATGTTATATAATATATTTTTTCTTATAAATTAAGCGTTTAACCAGTTTGGTTTAGAATAAAACAGCAAAGGACCCGGGTACGTTTAGGGATTTAGTTTCATATATGTGTCCCATATATTTGGTCTTCTTTTACTATATTTAACATTATTTATATGATCTGGGGCACGAGTGTGAATTAGTGCTTTGTTTTTGTTGCTTTCTGCCACATGTAAGAAACATTCAGTTGGGAGTTCGTCGCCATGGAGTTTCCTGGCCGAGAACTATATAGGGGGGGTTGATGGAGAAGTATCTTCGGCAGGAAATATGGTTTGAGGATTCAATCCTAGGGCTTTCATGTTAAGACAAAATAGTATAGCGTTGCCCTCCCGTTTGGGCTTCGCGCCAACTACTAGGAGGAGGCGCGCAGGAAGGGGTCGTGAGCTCAAATTCCTTTTCTAGTAGATGTAAGAAACTTCCGGTGAGCTTGTCGCCATGAAGTTTCCTAGCACACGGATGTAGAGGGGGTCGTGGGAGAAATATTTTGGGCAAGAAATAGGGTTTCAGGACCTATCGTTTTCATGACGAGAAAAAATGTGTGGTACTACCATCCCACGTGCTCGGCGCCAACTACATAGAAGAGGGACGCGGGGGGAACGGATCGTGAACCCTTTTTTTTGGAGTGCGCACACGCCCCACCCGAAAATTCTACAAATTTTTCTTTACGAATTGATGTGTAAGTCCATGAGTAATGCTACAACTACAAACTTATTTTATAGGATTTATCTTACGGACACACATGTAGATCAGACTATTAGGTCACGGTCTCAAAATCATTGAGGTGTAGCAAACTACACCAACTAGGTTTCTCCACGTCTGTCCGTCAGATTCAATCAGTCCGCAACCTCAATTCCGTAAGTCCGGAAATACCGGGAAGCATGGTGTTGGTGCAAACTTAATTAACTTCTGTGAGTTTAGGGTCTAATCCGTCTACTTTCCTTACATGTATGTCTGTAACTGGATTCCACTTACAGGATTATAGCTACTTGATCCCTAGATTGCACTAATATGGAAATTGTGTTGGAAACCTCATGTTAAATGTACCTTCTAGTGTATGCCATCGGAAAAAGTACGCAAAAAATCGAATCTTTATGAAATATCATATGCATCCTTAGGTTACATATACCTTCAACTGGATACACAACAAAATAAGTGCATTGCAACAAACATCACTTGCTCTCTCTACATGGTGATCATCACACACTCGCCAAGTGTATTTGCCCATCACACACATGTAAACATCCATCGAAATTCGAGTGTATGCACATTCCAAAACCATAAAGTCTTCTGATGTGCATTCTTATTTTTCAAGATGCCGTCTCCATTCCATTACGTACTTGATGAACATTGAGTATAATGGTTTGCCATGGCATCGGCTCCATCTCTGCAACTATGAACACATATAGGCTCTGCACTATCTTCTGTGAGCCCTCTGCTAGCTGGAATCGACATCTCAACCTAATAATGATTCGATGAATAAGTGCTATATGTCAATATCATTTTCACTCATTGTTTTCTATCAAAACTTTGGTGCACACACAACAAGCACTTACCCTTAAATATTATTATGATGATACATTTTTTTTTTTGCAAAAAAAATTATGCATTAAATAACGGAATGGAAAGGATATTGAATTGTTATTTTTTGGGTAGTGTTCATCTCAGTTTTGACTTGATACCAGCCCTTAAGATCTTGGGTTTACATAAAAGAAATAATGGAACAGGGTTCCAAACAGTTCGGCCTTGGTTCATGTTGTGTTGAGGCGGCTCGTGGCATTCCCTCCTCCCTGAGAATAGGCTTGTTTGCAAGCCAGTGACGATGGAAAAAAAAGATGGCGTAGAGGATCTTCATCTTCCTAGCTAGAATCCTAGGTGATGGAACTCGGGGGTAGCCCAAGCTAGCACCAAGATATGAGTGACATCAGTTCCACCCCTTTGGATAATGTGACGATTGAGCACCTAAGCTGACCTTCAACAATGCAAACTCATACACGGAAAGGAGAGACATGCACCACGTTATGGATCTTACTGGTGGTTGGAAGTTCGAGCTTGTAATCCGCAACACCAACATGAGCCAAAACTCTGCAGTATGGTCCGAAGAACTTAAACGCCGACTTCTGACAGCTGCGAGGAGGCAGAGACGTTTGCACGTACGGCTGAAGCATAAAAAATCTTTATCACCCACCCTAAACGATTTTTTCTTACGATGCTTGGCTGCTTGCTTCTTCATACATTGTCGTGCATGGATTACTTGTTGGCGGAGAAGAGATAGGAAATTGATAAGGGGGTGGCCATATAAAGCTTCGAAGGGAGCTCGTCCCAATGCAGAGTTGAATGTTATACCATAACTCTACAGTTGGTTTCTTTCATTAGCATATGTCAAACGACCTATTCACGTTTTAGAATTGTTGTATTTCAGGGATAACTAATGAGTTTGGACAAGCACTTTCAACTCAAAATGAGTTGTTACTTTCGAAACATGAGTTTTTTTTTAATCTTTTCCCCTATTCCCATCATAATTCATATGGGAGATTTTTGTCATATATAAAAATAATAAAATCGAACTAGCTCAATGTAAAGAACCGAAAAATAACATAAGTTTATGTTCAAAATTGTTGCGGATGACGCGACAACAATAAAAACAAGCATACATAAAACAGACTATAAATTCATTCATATCAACAAAATTGAATGGAAACAAGCAACAAAAAAATATTTTATAAAAACATGAAAAGAAGAAATGATCTGAGATGGTGTCATTGCTCGCACGATGTTTGTGGTATCTTGGCACTTGAAAGGTTCATGAAGAAAATTAGCTGCAAAAAATAACTGTAGATTGAAAAAAATGTATCACTATTTAATACTTTCACGTACTATAGGGAGACCACAAAACATTTTAGACGGATGAGAAAACTTAACTTGCATACCATATTTATTAAGATTATTGAAAATAATAATATTACGAAGTACGCAACAAAATAAAATTTTAGAAATATGTAGAATGGTAAAATGTTTAGGAGCTTAATAAAAACATATAAATTTTAATTTCGTTCACACTGAAGTTTCCAGAGATATTAGAATTTAAAAATGTGGCGTTTCATATGACGATGTGATGTAGGAGTCTCCATGCTCGCTAACTCTCGGATAGGGATGCAAGTGGGTTATCATTAGGGCATCCTCTACCGTCTCTATTTTAAAAAATGGACTAACTTTTTCAATGAAAACATTATTTTCAAGGCATGTGCTTCTACAGTACCTTAGATTTCAAAACAGCGTAAACATCCGAAGGGGCTGAGTATCGTGGTATTTTTTAATCTCATCCATTCTACACCTAATACCTAATCCTGAACAAGTATTGTTTAATCTCAGTTGTACGTCCTTGTGTTTCACTTAGAAAAGACGTAACAGTTTTAGAGGTCTATGGAAGGACAAACCTATTTTTAAAATGTTGGTTCATCGTGTTTTTAACTACAAAGTAGAGGTTGCATTTCCACTATGGGGTATTTTCACCCTCAAGTAGTTTGAGGATCAGAGAGGATTTGGTGTTCACTCAATCCGCTTTTATCCCCTCAAATACGCTTCACCAAATTAAAAGTACATTATTACGAGAGAAAGTTTTAAATCTTGGAAAAAAGTGAGAATTTGCGGATATATCTAAGGATTATCCCTTCCGAACCTGGATAAGTAAACAGACTATCTGAATTCTTTTGGGATTCTGAAATATCCCCTACAATTCCGTAAATACCTTAGAAGTAAACAAGGCCTGAAGGCTCAAGCAGGTTCCTATGTAGTTACATAGAAATCCGTCTCTAAACACCATACATTTCGCACTAGCTGACATTTTCGAAGGCAATCAAGTTGTTGATCAGGACATCTCACTTTCAGCCAACGATCAGCATGTGGAACTCCACTGGTTTAAGAAATGGAATGAACCCTCCAGTAGACCGGTTAAATTATATTTTGAGGGAGAAAAGATCATTGAAGGAGAAAAAAGATACTTCAGCAGGCGCAGGTATGTTCCTACGATTCAGATGGTCGCCATTTTTACCATTCTAGTGAGCCTTCTCTAGCAAAGCCTTCTTTCCGGTGATCATTCAATCAGATTGTTCCAAGTAGGCAGCTAGTTTTTTTCTTCATAAAGGGAACATATTATTATTGTAAAGATACCAGTTATATCTAGCCTGTGTAACAACAACATACCCTAATGGTAGTACAAATGCACACAGCTGAAAAAAAGAACCAAGCCAAAAAGGAAAAGTTCTGCAATAGTGTTCCATTCCTTACAACAACAGCAGAAACACCGCCATTACAAGACACATGAAGTTCAAGTTCTCTAAAAAAACTCCGCCTCCAAGAAGGAAACAATCAGTTTACTTTAGATTGTACCTTGACCAGGATTGTTTTGGTTTGGAATTACTTGAGCATTTCCTGGAGCAAGTTGTATACCCATCTCCAATTGGCGCATTTTCCAATAGATCTTGTGGAAATAATCAAGCTGAGTAACACAAATAAAACAGTGTAAAGTTTTATACAAATTACTAATTGAGTAATAGTGTCTCGCAAGCAACAGTCTGGTGTGATTAGCATCTTAGCATGGTTGACAAGGTGTTTTTTTTTGCGTTCAAACATCTGAGCTGTAATCATAGAAAAATGTTCGTATTTTCAGCAAAACAAAAGCCCTCAAATAAGGTTTATGAAGAGCAAATCCAAATTAAGATAGTGGCAACACAAAAAGAAATTGGTTGGCCGCAAGTAAGCCATATGACAAGAAATTTAAAATATACACAGTGATATGGTACATCGTAGAGAGATAAATTATATTGTTTACAAATGGTACAAACTGAAGATAATTCTACTTCATTTTTTTTTTTGGTAATTCATGGGAACATGTCATAGACACATGAATTGGAAGGCTATAACTGACTGAAGCAACTCAAGGTGCAACAGCACGAGATTCGACGCAGATCAATAATAAAACCAAGATCATGATCAGCGTTAATTTTGGTCTATCATGTAGTAAAATATAAAAAAATATTAAAACATACTAGCTTATTAATATTCTGTTTCTATGTATACAAAGGGCTGCTGCGGGCCTTTAATCATATTACAATTAGCAAGGTAGATCGAGAAAGTAATGGAGTTGCTCATAGTTTAGCGCAGCTAGGTAAAGATGGTTTTAGAGGCACTCTTACTGGATCTGTCCCAACGGGTGTGTTGGCGGCTCTCCAAAACGATTGTAAGAACACTTTGTAATCTTGTCGCAGCAGGTTTTTTACGCACTCTTTTCCTTACCAGGGTACCTAAGGGGACTCGAAGGTTTTTAATGAGGCGGCCTGTTTGCTAATATACGTGATTCTTACTTCAAAAAAAAAGTGTGAAAATACTAAAATAATTGGGTATGCTCCAAATAGCTTGATTATAAGGCGTTGGCACAGACAAACCCAGTTCAAGTTACGGCACCACAGAAAATATTGTATTTGTTTGCAAGCATGAGAAGATATATGTTCCCAAGAGCATGTAATTAAAGAACATGTTGGCTGCTCGAGAACAAAAACTTCACCCACAATGAAAAGGAAAACTACTATATATAGGTACTTAGAGAAGAGGTAAAAACTTGTAGAGTACTTGGAGAAGCAGTTCAGCTCTATTTTTATCAGCCCATAAACCTTTGTTTGGCAACCATAGCTAAAAGTTTGTGCTCTGCTGAGAAAGGTCGCGAAGATAGGTTAAATTACCTTGGTGTCCGCTACGGTATACATCCTTTCTTCGTATCGCACAGCGATTCTCTGAAGTTCGTCCAATCCATCATTCTGTGCTAATGGCATATGCTCCTGCAGAGTTTCCAGTCTGAAATAACGCAAAATTTGAATGAACTGGGGGAAGCATTGCTGTCAAATAAAAGGATGTATATAGGTATCTGAGATGTCAGGTGAAATGAATTAGCACAGAAGCGAATTGAGCTAGATCTCCAATTGACGACTAAGGACGGGGCAATTCCCGTTGCGCTAAAGACCAAGAACGACGTGCTTCAAGGACTCGTGATCTCATGTGACGAATATCCCTTGGGGAATTATACGATAAACCAACGAAATTTCATCCCCGCACGACGGATATGGCTAGATCCGTCAAAAAATTGACCCAAAAACGTAGGAAGGATCGAACTGATAAATTATCAGAGCGAGGAAAAAGCAAAGCAAAGCAAATCGAATCGAATCAGCTAAGAGTTCCTTACACCATATTGACCATCCTGCTACGATCGTCGTGGAGGAGCTGGGCGCGCCAGTTGCCTCCGGCGGCGGGGTAGCGGACGTTCAGATCAACGCCCGCGAGGGGGTTGCACCCCTGCACGGGCCGCCAGATGCTGGTGTCCATGGCGCGGATCTGCGATTCGTATAGTCTGACTGCTGCGGTAGGGTAGGGTAGGTGAGAGTGAGACGGTCTGCGGCTTGGGCGAGTGGTGTCGGAAGGCTGACTTGACCGCCGCTGTCTCCTTCCTTAAATAACTCCTGTCTCGCCTAGGGTTGTACTAAATCCATACTATAGATGTTAGGCCATCTCAAGTGGGCCGACCCAAAACGGTGATCTAACGATCCATTTCTGTCCTTTGGGTTGGCCCACACTCAAGATGTGTCTCGCAGTCCAGCTGGCCCCGATAGTGCGCGCAGTGTCTCGACCCATTCTGTCTGCTAGCTAGTTGGCCCGCGTACACGAGGCAAATAAAATGGCACGAATTGAAAAAGGGTGCGAAAACTTAACATAAAATTTATTGATTCAAACATAATTTACTTAGTTTAAAACTAAAATCTAAACTAAATTCACGCGTCACCGTCTTCTTCGTCGTTGGAGACAAGGTCGACGAAGGGCGGGGGCGCCCTCAGCTGTTGCGCCTAAGGAGGAACCTCAGCTGGCTACACGTACTGCGGAGGTGACGGTGTGTACTGCAGCGGTTGCGCGAATTGCGGTGGTGTCGCTGGCTGCGCGTACGACGGAGGCGGTGGAACCTTCTGGCCGTCCCATGCTGCATGTGGTGGCACATGCGGCTGTAGAGGAGGCGGCAGGGAGGCTACATGCCCCCCCCCCCCCCCCCCCCGCCACCATTTGCGAGAGCTAGACGACGTCCTCCAGCCGTGGCCAAGATCAGGTTGCCTCCTCATCGACCAATGACGCGGCCATGGCGGCGGCCGCGGCCACATCCTCGTCGTAGTTGTCTAGGAGGACCGCCTCTAGCTTCACAGCGGCTGGAGGCATGTCCTCCATGTTGTCCTCCTCATCCTCGTCCTCCTCGTCGTCGCCCTCGCCGCTCGTAGAAGGCCTCGTCTTCGCTGTCGGGAGCATCATCGCCAGACATGAAATCCCGGCGGCTGCGGATAACCCGGTGCCTAATGGTCCTAGGCATGGAACGCGCGCCAGTAGTCCTCCCGCATGTACACCTCCTCTTCCTGCATCGCCAACTGCAGGCCCTCGATCCGGTGGCGCATCTCCTAGCGCAACGACTGCCGGTCCGTCAGAGGTGGTGGAACAGAGCCTCCCCATGTTTAGGTGCCACCCGTGTGGGAGGGAGACGTCGCGGTGGCGGAAGGGGTTGCCATGCGCCCACCTCTGTTGTGCCTCTAGCACCGACACATAGCGAGTGTTGCGACCTGTTCGGTGCGGAGGAGGAGCATGCACTGCCGCCGCATGTGTACCATCGAAGAGATGCGTGGGTGGAGGCAGGAGGCGGTCATGCGCAGGGTTCCACTGCGCGGCGGAGAGTCTTGGCGGCACCGACGGCCGGACGAGGAACCGATCTCGTGGTGGTTGGCAGTTTTCTTCATCTAGCTGGGCAGCTTCATCGTGGGCGAAATCGTGCGTGCGGGACCGGCAATGATGGCGGTGGTGGGAGTTGGGGACAAGATGCTGGCGCCAACCATCTCTTAAATACCGTTCACCATCAATGCCGACGCAGGAGTTGATCCGGCACGTGCTGTCGTTGCCTACTCGACAATACCCCGGAGGAGGGATCCTCACGGAGAGGGGAAGAAGTAGGGGCCATAGGGTGGAGAGCACTCGAGACGGTGGTGCGTGATTTACCCAGCTTCGGAACACCTGCTCGAAGATGGGGCCTACTGCTGCTTGTCTGGAATTATCTGGGCGCCTTCGCGTTGTTACAATGAGTTGTGGTTGTGCCTCTAGGGCTCCCAGGATCCGGCTTATAAAGGCGCCAGGATCTAGGGTTTCTACGGAGAGTCCTACCCGAAATACAATCTTGCCTAACTACGGAAAATTACATTGCCGTGCATGTCAAGGATCCGACTACCCCTAACACCATACTGGATCGGGCTTCCCCTGATGGGCCAGGCTGGATCCGACTTCCAGGTAAGGTCGGTGGGATCCGACTTCATGTTCCTGGGCTGGACTTCCTCCATCTTGATCAACAACAACTAGGCCGCCCGATGGGCCATATGCCACCATCACCATCTGTGGGCCACCCGGGCTTGCCGGATCTAACCACTGTCGATGGTACACCCATGAAGTATACCCACAACAGTAGCCCCTAGAGTTCTCCGAGTTTCTCCTTCTTCTTCATCTTGCTCGCTTCATCAAAACCTTCGGCAAGCTTCCCGGAAAATGGGGAAACTTGAAGAACTCCGCCTTCAAGAAACTTCTTTCCAGCTTTCATGCCGGAAAGTTCTCCATCCCGTGGGACTTCATCTATCGACCACATTGTTACAATGAGCCTCCCCTGCTGAGATATTCGCTTAACAATTGTAGTTGTTACCCGGATCCTCAAAAGGTTCTAACGGTTCCGCCAATCTTGGCGCTATTTTTGGGTAATTTGAACCGTAAATTGATCTTTAGCCATTTTTACCGCTAGGGTTATTGACACATGTCACTCATCCAACGGCGCGACGCTTGCATTCTGACCACAGGGTGCGGAGCACAAATCTCATCATGTGTCTATAAATATCCACACCGCACACTTAATCACTTCATTCCCCCCATTTTCACCTCTCTGTCAAGCACCGCCACCGAGCTCTTCGCTTCCGCCGTGCCGGAGTCTACCGAAACTTCGCCGGAGTTCGCGCCACCGCACCGTGTTCATCGTGTTCTTAAGTCCGGCGAGCCACCACACCGGAACCTCATCGCCGGCGACTCCGACCACCGCAGCGTCCATCTCCGGTGAGTTTTCCGACCTCAAGCTTTTTATCGAAATTGGTAGGGATGATCTAGTAGCTGTCGTGGTTCCGGCTAAAACCTTAATTTCAATTTCCCGTTGCAGATGTCTTCTTCTACTCCGCCTCCCGAACAGTCGGAGCCGATCGTGGCCATGCCCATCTCTTCCGCTCCTCCGCCACTCATCCCAGTCAGGCTAGATCCTGCTCAAGGATCCGACAAATCCATCGAAGGAATTATCACCGATCCGGTGGAATTAGCCGGAAAGGATCGAATGGAGAAGAAGGTGAACGAGGTAGCCGCCAAAAAATTCAAAGGCTCAGACTCGCGAAGGCGAAATCAAAGGACAGTGGTGGCCATGCCAAACTACCGAGGATGAACTCCGCAGAATGGAGGCAGAAGGCTTCCTGCGCCCCAGATGCTGGAGAGTGGTTCCAGGTGCTCCATGCCCGGCGCCCGAAGCCGGAGAATGGGTGCTGACGAAGGCACATGTCGAACACGGATTCTCTCTGCCTCCAAGTGATTTCTTTTCGGAAATACGTGAGGCTTACAAGCTCCAGCCTCACAACATTTATCCCAACAACATCCTCGCCATTGCCAACCACGTCGCCCTCTGCGAGGGTCACCTCGGGTAAAACCGGATCTAGCCCTTTTTCAGTTCTTTTTCTCCATCAAGAAGAAGACCTTCCCCAAAACCTCCTCGCTCGCCAATTGTGGGAAGTGTCACATTCAAGATCTGCCCAGGCAGGACCTATCCTCACATGGGTCGCCATGAATCCGTGAGATACTGGTCTGCGGGCTTCTTCTACGTGAAGGACCTCGAGGTTCCGGCCAACTCCAAGACGCTGCGAATCTTTAAGGATGGGCCTACCGCCAAGATTTCCGCCTGGACCTCCAACCCCCACTACTCCGAGTCACTAGAGATGGTGAAGATGGTGCGGCAGATCTGCAAGCTGATAGAATCCGGGTTGTCGGGGAAGGATCTGACAGTATCTTGGTTTACCAAAGCGGATCCAACCCCTTCAACACCGTGATCGCTTGAAGTACCTCTACTGTGGCCGTGACGACACAATGCGTGCCACCAAAGATAATCTCTCTTCAGATGCCTTGGACAAGCGGCTCCGGGTAATGATCAAGGTTCCGCGTGACGTTCACTCTCACGTGTGTCACTTTGACATATACACGGACGGAGCTGGGCCTACGGTAAATTCCGACTAACCACCATTTCACTTTTTATGCCTGCGATTCTGTCTAAGGACTATATACCTTATAGCTTCAGTCCCTCGAAGAGAAGGACCTAGGGACCCTGACCCGTACTCTACTGCGGTGACCCAGCATACCACTGCATGATGTAGTACGCAAGTCATTGACATAACACAAGTGAAACACCGTTCCACTCATATTACATCCCTCAGAGTGGTACAACAGAAACATATGCGAGTCCAAGGCATGTCTATAGAAGGATACACGAACTTTTTACAAAAGATCCACATAGTCTCCTACTTTACAGTGAGGTAAAACTTCAAATAAAGCTTCAGAAGAACGACTCGTAATCTAACTTAGTGCTACCTCTAGCTCTTAGAGCTACTTGGCTTGCTATAGAACTCTAGCTACTTAGGTGCTAGGATTAGGGAAATGGTTCCCTTCTATTACTAGTCTAGGTTTCCACTTTAGCTGATGCAGAAGCTAACTCCACTGACTTCCTTGATTGGATTCTCCATCTTGTTGCAGTTGACTCCTTTGTCTTCGACTTCCACGGTAGTTTCTCCTTTGGTGCCTCCATAGATAAGCAGGGGATTCAAAGAGGGATGAGTACGAGCGTACTCAACAAGTTCATTATAGGAAATAGGTGTATCATGCACTAGCTACAGCCACAGACCAGAAAGTCATAGGCGAATGCAAGTTTTCGTAAACATTTATTCAAAAGGTTTATTTTATTCTGAAAACTATGCCCGTCAGTCTTCACAGGTTGACCTGAACTTCACGGAGTTCCTTTCCTGCCGCGTTTGAAGTTCCCTTCCCGGAACAGGGAGTGATAGCCACAATTTAATACACTCGTCAGAGGTGCTTTACTTTTCCCATAAGAGAACTTATCGTTGTTGCCAACCGGGCGGCCTATTCCCGTCCACACTTCCTTGGTGAACACCTCTAGTGTTCTTGCTTTGCATCATTGCATAGTGTTGAGCTCTCCACCACGATTAGTTCGAGTGAGAGACCGTGAGCTTGTTACTCTTGGAGGGAGACCTCCTAGTTGGCTTGGCGGTTGGTGCTCCGGTGATCTCTTCAAGAAGATTGTGAAGAGGCCCGGGCTTCTCCTTCGTGGAGCTTGTGAAGTGGTTGTGGAGCTTGCCATTGATACGTCTCCAACGTATCTATAATTTCTGATGTTCCATGCTTGTTTTATGACAATACCTACATGTTTTGCTCACACTTTATATCGTTTTGATGCATTTTCCGGCACTAACCTATTAACAAGATGCCGAAGTGCCAGTTCCTGTTTTCTGCTGTTTTTGGTTTCAGAAATCTTACACAGGAAATATTCTCGGAATTGGACGAAATCAAAGCCCACGATCTTATATTTGACGGAAGCTTGCAGAGAGCGAGAGAGGGACCAGAGGGGAGCCCTGGGGGCCCCACCCCACATGGCGGCGCGGCCAGGGGGGGCCTGGCTCCTCCGAGGCTGCCCTTCCGCCTACTTAAAGCCTCCGCCTCGAAAACCCTAAAGGACTAAGCCACGATACGGAAAACCTTCCAGAGCCGCCGCCATCGCGAAGTCAAGATTCGAGGGACAGAATTCTCTGTTCCGGCACGCCACCGGGACGGGGAAGTGCCCCCGGAAGGCATCTCCATCGACACCACCGCCATCTTCATCGTCGTTGTTGTCTCCCATGATGTGGAGGGAGTAGTTCTACCCCGAGGCTAAGGGCTGTACCGGTAGCTATGTGGTTAATCTCTCTCCCATGTACTTCAATACAATGATCTCATGAGCTACCTTACATGATTGAGATCCATATGATGAGCTTTGTATCACTATTAATCTATGTGCTACTCTAGTGATGTTATTAAAATAGTCTATTCCTCCTCCATGATGTAATGTTGAAAGTGTGTGCATCATGTAGTACTTGGTGTAGGTTATGATTGTAATCTCTTATAGATTATGAAGTTAACTATTACTATGATAGTATTGATGTGATCTATTCCCCCTTTCATAGCTATTGGTGACAGTGTGTATGCTATGTTAGTTTTCGGTCTAAATTGCAACGGTCTATTATGCACTCTAGAGGTTACTTTAATATGAACTCCGGACGTTGTGGAGCTTGTTTACTCCGGCTTGAGGTGTGCTTTTGTAGCCCTACATAATGAATGGTGTTTGTTATCCAACAAGAGAGTGTTTGAGAGTAGCATTTATTTATTCAATTATGTGATCATTGTTGAGAGTGTCCACTAGTGAAAGTATGATCCCTAGGCCTTATTTCTAAGCATTAAAACACCGTTTCCAACAAGTTATGTTACATGTTTGCTTGCTGCCATCTTTATTTCAGATTGCAATTACTACTTACAATCATCCATATTACTAGTATTTCACTATCTCTTCGCCGAACAAGTGCACCTATACATCTGACAAGTGTATTAGGTGTGTTGGGGACACAAGAGACTTCTTGTATCTTAATTGTAGGGTTGCTTGAGAGGGATATCTTTGACCTCTACCTCCCTGAGTTCGATAAACCTTGGGTGATTCACTTAAGGGAAACTTGCTGCTGTTCTACAAACCTCTGCTCTTGGAGGTCCAACAACATCTCTGAGGAATAGAAGCGTGCGTAGACATCAAGCTATTTTCTGGCGCCGTTGCCGGGGAGGTAAGGTAAAAGGTATTCGCATCCTCCGACTACTAAGCTATTTCCTAGCACTGTTGCCGGTGTGTGAGTGCTCGAAGCTATTTCTTTTAGATCCTGCAATTGCATCTTTTTGTTTCATGTTTTTATTTCACTAGTTAGGCATAATGGAAAACAACAGTGAGCTATGGAACCTTATTTGCATGCTAGTAGAAATGTTATTAGTACGAATGCAATTACTGCTAATGCTATGGAAGAATTTAAGCTTGGGGAAGCTGGTTTTGATGAGCGTGATATTTTTAGTCCCCCAAGCATGGAGGAGAAAATTTACTTTGATGATACTTTGCCTCCCATTTATGATGATTATAATGATAGTGGTATTTTGGTGCCACCTACTATGGAGGATAAAGTTTATTATGATTATACTATGCCTCCTATATTTGATGATGAGAATAATAATGATAGCTACTTTGTTGAATTTGCTCCCACTACAATTAATAAGAATGACTATGCTTATGTTGGGAGTAGTAATTATTTTATGCATGAGACTCATGATAAGAATGCTTTATGTGATAGTTATATTGTTGAGTTTGTTCATGATGCTACTGGAAATTATTATGAGAGAGAAAAATATGGTTGTAGAAATTTTCATGTTACTAAAATACCTCTCTACATGCTGAAAATTTTGAAGTTACTTGTGTTTTATCTTCCTATTCTTGTCACTTTGTTCTACATGAATTTATTTGTGTACAAGACTCCTTTTCATAGGAAGTGGGTTTGACTTAAATTTGTTTCATACTTGCTTTTTGATGCTCTCTTTGCTTCAACTCTTATTTCTTGTGTGAGCATCATTAAAATTACTGAGTCCATCTTAATGGCTATAAAGAAAGCACTTCTTGGAAGATAACCCATGTTTTATTTTACTAAAGCAATTTTTGTTTTATATTTGAGTCTTGGAAGTCATTACTACTGTAGCAACATCTCCTTATCTTTATTTTATTGCATTGTTGTGCCAAGTAAAGTCTTTGATAGTAAGGTTGATACTAGATTTGGATTACTGCACAGAAACAGATTTCTTGCTGTCACAAAATTTAGCAGCCCCGTCTGTAGGTAACTCAGAAAAATCTACCAATTTACGTGAGTGATCCTCAGATATGTACGCAACTTTCATTCAATTTGAGAATTTTCATCTGAGCAAGTTAAGTGCCTCTAAAAAATTCGTCTTTACGTAATGTTCTGTTTTGACAGATTCTGCCTTTTATTTCGCATTGCCTGTTTTGCTATGTTTGATGGATTTCTTTGTTCCATTAACTTTCAGTAGCTTTGTGCAATGTCCAGAAGTGTTAAGAATGATTATGTCACCTCTGAACATGTGAATTTTTGATTATGCACTAACCCTCTAATGAGTTTGTTTTGAGTTTGGTGTGGAGGAAGTTTTCAAGGATCAAGAGAGGAGGATGATACAATATGATCAAGGAGAGTGAAAAATCTAAGCTTGGGGATGCCCCCGTGGTTCATCCCTGCATATTTCAAGAAGACTCAAGCATCTAAGCTTGGGGATGCCCAAGGCACCCCCTTCTTCATCGACAACTTATCAGGTCACCTCTAGTGAAACTATATTTTTATTCTGTCACATCTTATGTGCTTTAATGGAGCGTCTTTATGTTTTTATTTTTGTTTTTGTTTGAATAAAATTGGATCCTAGCATTCTTTATGTGGGAGAGAGACACGCTCCGCTGTTGCATATGAACACATGTGTTCTTAGCTTTACTCTTAATGTTCATGGCGAAGGTTGAAACTGCTTCGTTCATTGTTATATGGTTGGAAACAGAAAATGCTTCATGTGGTAATTGGAATAATGTCTTGAATAATTTGATACTTGGCAATTTTTGTGCTCAAATATATCATGTTTAAGCTCTTGCATCATGTACTTTGGACCTATTAGTGAAGAAACACCATAGAGCTTGTTGAAATTTGGTTTGCATGATTTGTCTCTCTAAGTCTAGATATTTTCTGGTGAGGGTTTGAACAACAAGGAAGACACTGTAGAGTCTTATAATGCTTGCAATATGTTCTTATGTAAGTTTTGCTGTACCGGTTCATACTTGAGTTTGCTTCAAACAACCTTGCTAGCCTAAGCCTTGTATTGACAGGGAATACTTCTCACGCATCCAAAATCCTTGAGCCAAAAACTATGCCATTTGTGTCCACCATACCTACCTAGCTACTACATGGTATTTTTCTGCCATTCCAAAGTAAATTGCTTGAAGTGCAACCTTTAAAATTCCACTCTTTGTCTTTGCAATATATAGCTCATGGGAAAAAATAGCTTAAAAAACTATTGTGGTATTGAATATGTACTTATGTGTCTTATTTCTTATAAGTTGCTTGTTGAGCGATAACCATGTTTGTGGGGACGCCATCAACTATTTCACCTTTGTTGAATGTCGTGTGAGTTGCTATGCATGTTTGTCTTGTCTGAAGTAAGGGTGATTTATCATGATCAAATGGTTTGAGTATGCATATTGTTAGAGAAGAACATTGGGCAGCTAACTAAAGCCATGATCCATGGTGGAAGTTTCAGTTTGGACAACAATCCTCAATCTCCTATGAGAATATTATCTGTTGTTGAATGCTTATGCATTAAAGAGGAGTCCATTATCTGTTGTCTATGTTGTCCCGGTATGGATGTCTAGGTTGAGAATAATCAAAAAGAGAGAAATCCAATGCGAACTTTCTCCTTAGACCTTTGTACAGGCGGCATAGAGGTACCCCTTTGTGACACTTGGTTGAAACATATGCTACGCAATGATAATCCATGTAAATCCAAGCTAATTAGGACAAGGTGCGGGCACTATTGGTATGCTATGCATGAGGCTTGCAACTTATAGGATATCTTATACATAACACATATGAATTATTACTACCGTTGACAAAATTGTTTCTATGTTTTCAAAATAAAAGCTCTAGCACAAATACAGCAATCCATGCTTCCCTCTGCGAAGGGCCATTCTTTTACTTTTATGTTGAGTCAGTTTACCTACTTCTTTCTATCTTAGAAGCAAACACTTGTGTCAACTGTGTGCATTGATTCCTACATACTTGCTTATTTGCATTCATCATATTACTTTGTGTTGACAATTATCCATGAGATAAACATGTTGAAGTTGAAAGCAACCGCTGAAACTTATATCTTCCTTTGTGTTGCTTCAAAACTTTCTACTAAGAATCTATTGCTTTATGAGTTAACTCTTATGCAAGTCTTATTGATGCTTGTCTTGAAAGTACTATTCATGAAAAGTCTTTGCTATATGATTCAGTTGTTTATTCATTGTCTTTACACTACTAGAAAAAGGGCAATCAGTGGCACACCACTTTTACCCATCAGTGGCGCACTAGTGGTGCGCCACTGCTATCACGCCACTGCTAAATTTTAGTAGTGGCGCACTAGTGGTGCGCCATTGCTATTTGGCTTAGCAGTGGCGCACCAGGTAGTGCGCCACTACTAGCTTCATGGTGCGCCACTCCTAAACGTCTGAGGTGCGCCACTGGATAGAAAAAAGGTGCGCCACTACTAAAATTTGAAATTTCTAGATCTGGATCTGGATCGGGATCTGGATATGGATCTGGCACATTTCGTTTCGAATTTTTTTGGCTCGTTATTTTTTCTCGTTCTTGTTGCTAGAATTATTTGTGCAATGTTCATTCTCATTTTTCTTAGCCTAGCCGCCGGTGATGATGGATGAGGGACGTAGGAGAGGTGAAGAGAGGTGAGGAGATGTAGGAGAGGATGAACAAGAGGACGAAGGCCAGAGGTAATGGAGGCTAGAGGGTCGCCGGAGGGTCGTCGGAGAGTAAGGTCACCGGAGATCACCATAGTGGAGGAGCTCGCCGGAAAGTAAAGTCACCGGAGCTCGACATAGTGGAGGAGGTCGCCGGAGTGAAAGCAGGAGAGGAGAGGAGGAGGTCGCCGGAGTGAAAGGAGGAGAGGAGAGGAGGAGGTCGCCGGAGTGAAAGGAGGAGAGGAGAGGAGGAGAGCAGGAGGAGGAGAGGAGAATGAAAGCAGTAGAATGTGTGGAGGAGGAGGAGCGAGGAGGGAGGAGGGGGTTAAGTGGCCGGCTCCTCCCATTTTGAAATTCGTGGGCGGGAAGCTTAGCAGTGGCGCACCAAGGCATGGGTGCGCCACCGCTATTTTTTTTCTATTTTTTGCCCAAAATCTAAAACCTGAAAAAAGTCCTGTTTCTGTTTTGAATTTGACGAATCCATTTTTTGTCCAAACGGCCGTAGGCGGTTGAATTCGAATAGGAAATTTCGCGTAGATCGATTTTGATATAAAAAAGTTTTTCATCGGAGGTCGTATGCAACCAGAAAACCCGTTTTACCGAAAGATGACGCCATTTTGCATAATATATCAAAATTCATTTTTTTCAATTTTCACTAAACCTAGATGACATATTACATGGGCATTTCAAAGGATTTAATTTTTTGAATTTTCTATCTATTTCTTTTATTTTTTCCAAACTCGAAAAGGCGACTTGGTGCGCCACTACTAAGTGATGCCCAAACATGTCCATCCTCCCCTGTACATATTAATGGCGCACCAAGGCATGGGTGCGCCACTGCTTCAAAAAATAGCCGTGGCGCACCTCTGCACGGTGCGCCATTGCTATGTATAAGGCTGGGTCAAATCCATGGTCAAACTTAGTGGTGGCGCACCGCAGGAGAGGTGCGCCACTACTACATTTTTAATAGTGGCCCACCACTTTCCGGTGCGCCACTGCTAAGTAGTAGTGGCGCACTGCCCTCCTGATGCGCCACTAACACCCATCTTACGGCTAGGCTTTTTCCTAGTAGTGTTACCATTGCCTCGAATCACTGCATTCATCTCATATGCTTTACAATAGTATTGATCAAGATTATGATAGCATGTCACTTCAGAAATTATCCTTGTTATCGTTTACCTACTCGAGGGCGAGTCGGAACTAAGCTTGGGGATGCTTGATACGTCTCCAACGTATCTATAATTTCTGATGTTCCATGCTTGTTTTATGACAATACCTACATGTTTTGTTCAGACTTTATATCGATTTGATGCATTTTCCGGCACTAACCTATTAACAAGATGCCGAAGTGCCAGTTCCTGTTTTCTGCTGTTTTTGGTTTCAGAAATCTTACACAGGAAATATTCTCAGAATTGGACGAAATCAAAGCCCACGATCTTATATTTCACGGAAGCTTCCAGAGAGTCAGAGAGGGAACAGAGGGGAGCCCTAGGGGCCTCATCCCACATGGCGGCGCGGCCAAGGGGGGGCGCCAGCCTATGGGGGGGCCACCCCATGGCTCCTCCGAGGCTGTCCTTCCGCCTACTTAAAGCCTCCGCCTCGAAAACCCTAATGGAATAAGGCACGATACTGAAAACCTTCCAGAGCCGCCGCCATCGCGAAGCCAAGATTCGGGGGACAGAAGTCTCTGTTCCGGCACGCCGCCGGGACGGGGAAGTGCCCCCGGAAGGCATCTCCATCGACACCACCGCCATCTTCATCGTCGTTGCTGTCTCCCATGATAAGGAGGGAGTAGTTCTCCCCCGAGGCTAAGGGCTGTACCGGTAGCTATGTGGTTAATCTCTCTCCCATTTACTTCAATACAATGATCTCATGAGCTGCCTTACATGATTGAGATCCATATGATGAGCTTTGTATCACTATTAATCTATGTGCTACTCTAGTGATGTTATTAAAGTAGTCTATTCCTCCTCCATGATGTAATGTTCAAAGTGTGTGCATCATGTAGTACTTGGTGTAGGTTATGATTGTAATCTCTTATAGATTATGAAGTTAACTATTACTATGATAGTATTGATGTGATCTATTCCCCCTTTCATAGCTATTGGTGACAGTGTGTATGCTATGTTAGTTTTCGGTCTAAATTGCAACGGTCTATTATGCACTCTAGAGGTTACTTTAATATGAACTCCGGACGTTGTGGAGCTTGTTTACTCCGGCTTGAGGTGTGCTTTTGTAGCCCTACATAATGAATGGTGTTTGTTATCCAACAAGAGAATGTTTGAGAGTAGCATTTATTTATTCAGTTATGTGATCATTGTTGAGAGTGTCCACTAGTGAAAGTATGATCCATAGGCCTTATTTCTAAGCATTAAAACACCGTTTCCAACAAGTTCTGTTACATGTTTGCTTGCTGCCATGTTCATTTCAGATTGCAATTACTACTTACAATCATCCATATTACTTGTATTTCACTATCTCTTCGCCGAACTAGTGCACCTATACATCTGAAAAGTGTATTAGGTGTGTTGGGGACACAAGAGACTTCTTGTATGTTAATTGCAGGGTTGCTTGAGAGGGATATCTTTGAACTCTACCTCCCTGAGTTCGATAAACCTTGGGTGATTCACTTAAGGGAAACTTGCTGCTGTTCTACAAACCTCTGTTTTTGGAGGCCCAACACTATCTACAGGAATAGAAGCGTGCGTAGACATCAGCCATCTCCGGAGCGGAGGAAAAGCTAACCATAAGGAAAGGGCCATTATCCTTCGTGGGTGTGGTTTGGAGAATAGGGTGAGCCTTCGTGGCGCGGGGAATCCTTTGTGGGACCTCCACTCCTCCAAACGTGACGTACCTTCTTGCAAAGGAAGGGAACACGGGAATACATCCTCGTCTCCGCTTGCCTCGGTTATTTCTATACCCGAGCTCTCTTTCCTTGTGATAGCCATCGTGCTTGAAGTACATATATCTTGCTATCACTTGTGCTACATATATCTTGTGCCTATCTTGCTTAGCTCTAGTTTCTATTGTTACACTTAGTTGAGCTTAGCATATTTAGGGTTTGTGCTTGTAGAATAAACGTTAGTTTAATTCCGTATTCTTACAAGACAAATCCGCAAGAGTTTGTAATTGCCTATTCACCCCCCCCCCCTCTAGGCGACATCTCGATCTTTCAGGATGGAAGCGCCGTCACTGATGACAATCCGAACGGAGGCATTATTGAACTACGCAACGGACTCACGTCCCACTTGCAGCTTGAGCCCACTCTAAGGCCTGGCTCCGTCAGTTTTCCGAAGCCAAGCCCAATGGCCCCGAAGGGCAATGTTCATCTTGCGCTGGTCCATGAGACCGAGCCCTCCCAGACTTTCAGGCTGGCACACCGCCAGGCCACGACGCAGCACCCACCTTGAGCATCCACACTTCCCGCACACAGAAAATTACGATGGACTTTGTCCACCGACTTGAAACCCACGGATCCAAGTCAAGGGCTAGGAGCTGGTAAACCACGGACGTCGTCATGACGGCACGGACGTAAGCCAGCTGCCCCTCACGCGTAAGAAGTTTCCCCTTCCAGAGAGGGAGCTAGCCCGCCAGCCTATCAATCACCTCTTGGAGCTCGACCTTCCTAGGTTTGAACAGGGTCAACGGCAGGCCGAGGTAGGAGCTCGTTAGAGATCCCAAAGGGCACGGCAGCGCTGCCGTGGCAACCTAAAGTGCCTCCGCGGAGCACTATATGGGCGCATCCGAGCTCTTGGAGAAATTGTCCCATAGCCCAGAAGCCGCAGCAAAACAGCCAAGAACGCGCCAAACCGTCGTCAACTCCTCTGGGCTTGGCCTCACAAATACCACCACGTCGTCGGCGTATAAGGAAACCCGATGGCGGATCCCAATGGAGGAAAGGTCCGAGAGGGCATCGGCGGACTCTACGAATCGGAACATGGCAGATAGCACGTCCAAAGCGATGACGGAAAGCAAAGGGGAGATGGGGTCTCCTTGCCGCAGCCCACGTCCATGGCGGAAAGAGCTACCAACGCAGTTGTTGACAAGCACATACCTACTGGCTGTGCGCAGCAGCAAGGAGATCCACCCAATCCACCTAGGCCCGAACCCACGTTGCCGAAGAATGCTAATGAGGAATGGCCAGGAGATGTTGTCGAAGGCTTTAGCCACATCAACCTTGAGGAGCATGGAAGGAATCCTCTTCTGATGGAGGAGCTTGGCAGATTCCTTCACCAACAAAAAGTTATCGTGCATGCACCGCCCACGGATGATTGTCGTTTGGTTAGCGTGCACCAACTCCACCATTCTCGGAGCAAAACATCGAGCGAGGACCTTAGTTAGTAACCGCTTGAAGCTATGAACACGGCTTATAGCCCTAAAGTCCGTGAGGTCATAGAGTAAACCTTCTTCGGCAACAACGTGATAAGGGCCTCATTAAGGCACTCAAATCCCTGGTCCCGACTGATCCATACAACACGAAGCGCTGCCATGACATCAGAGCCGATGATTGGCCATCAGTGACGATAGAACTCCCAAGAGAAACCATCTGGACCAGGCGATTTGTTCGGAGGCATGGCTCGGATCGCTGCTAAGACATGAGCCTCGGAAAATTGCGTTTCCAGCTCAGAAAGATCGACCGGAGCCATGCCAAGGGCGCCAAGTGAGAGATCAAACTCCCTGGGCTAAGCGCTGTCAAGGAGGTCCAAGAAGAAGTCCGTCGCGAGGCCCACCTTACCCTCTAGGTCGGAGACGAATTGCTCGCACGAGCGAAGGGCAGCAATGTCGTTGCGCTGGTGGCGCATCACCACCGCGTTGCGGAAGAACTGCGAGGAGGCATCTCCGTCTATCAGGCCCGCAAGACGGGCACGTTGTCGAGCGATGGTGGATTGGAGGGGCGCAAGGCCAAGGATTCTGAGCCTGAGGTTGTCATGTCTACACATGCTTTTATTCTGGTAGACAGTGTTGGGCCTCCAAGTTCAGAGGATGGTAGAACAGCAGCAAGTTTCCCTTAAGTGGATCACCCAAGGTTTATCGAACTCAGGGAGGTAGAGGTCACTCTCAAGCAACCCTGCAATTACGATACAAGAAGTCTCTTGTATCCCCAACACACCAAATACACTTTTCAGGTGTACAGGTGCACTAGTTCGGGGAAGAGATAGTGAAATACAAGTAATATGGATGATTATAAGTGGTAATTGCAATCTGAAATAAAAATGTCAGCACGAAACATGTAGCAGAACTGGTTGTAAACGGTGTTTCAATGCTTAGAAACAAGTCATAGGGATCTTACTTTCACTACTGGACACCCTCAACAATGATATCATAATTTAATACATAAATATTATCTCTTCACTACGCTACTCTGAATTACTCTCCAGTTGGATAACAAATACAAATTCACTGCGTAGGGCTGCATAAGCACCCCTTAAAGTTCGCGTTCCCAATCTATGGACGCCCCACGCTATCACTTTGAGCATACAAAGATAGCACTAACAAGACACCACAATTCATAAGTATTTTTGTAAATTAAGCTTAAGAGGCACTGCGTATGCACACTGTCACCTTCACACCGTGGGATTAGGTGTCTCCGGAGATCACATAATAAAACCACTTCAGTAGCATAATAGTTGAAGAATAACATCTACTTATTCAACTAGATTACGAAGCTCATGATCACATAAAGATCAAATCATGGGAGAGAAATAGACCACATAGCTACCGGTAAAGCCCTCGGCCCCGAGGGAGAAATACTTCCTCCTCATCATGGGAGTCAGCAACGGCGATGAAGATGGCGGTGGAGTCGATGGAGATGCCTATGGGGCAATTCCCCGTCCCGGCTGGGTGCCGGAACAGAAACTTTTGTCCCCCGAAACTTGTCTTCGGCGGCAGTGGAGCTACGGAACTTTTCTGGGAACATGACTCTGGTGTTTAGGTTTTTGCCGAAGAGGTGAATAAATAGGTGTAAGGATGAGGTCGGTGTGGGTGCCTGAGGGGCCCACACCACCCCTAGGTGCGGCCAAGGGCTGGGTCGCGCCTAGGCCAGGTGTGGCCGCCTCGTGGCGCTTCTTCGTATGCCCTCTGGACTCCGTCTTTGTTTCGGTAAAATAGGAACTTTGGCTTTCATTTTGTCCAATTCCAAGAATATTTCCTGTACAACTATTCTGAAATACAAAAATAGTAGAAAATAGGGAACTGGCACTGTGGCATCTTGTTAATAGGTTAGTTCCCGAAAATGCGTAAAAATTCCATGAAGTGTAAACAAAACATATATCAATTGGTGTAAAACAAGCATGGAGCAAAAAAATTATAGATACATTAGCGACGTATCAAGCATCCCCAAGCATAACTCCTACTCGTCCTTGAGTAGGTAAGTGATAACAAAAATGATTTTTGAACTGACATGGAGCCAACACAATCTTGATCAATTTATTGTAAAAGCATTGTGAGGTGGGATCAAAGTACTCTAAACATAGGCATGATAGATATAATTCTAACAATCAAACTTAGCAAATATGTTACAACATGAGAAGTAACTCAAACAAAAGATCATGAATAATAGTGCACTGAAAGCAACTGTTTGTTTTTGAGCATAGAGAAAACATAGCAAAATGGTATTCAGCTTGTTCTTTATGAAGTAGCAAAACATAAATACCAAGACACCTTTAAAGTTCAAAGGGTGACTAGATACAAGTAATTTGAGAACAAGCAATAACATAATCATGAATCATTCAATAATAAATTTTGTGACTATGCACATCATATTCAGAATGACAACTATGCTCTCTTAATTGGCGCATAAAGTAAGAAGATGAAGACTCAACATAAAAGTAAAAAAATTCCCTGCGCAGAGGGAAGCAAGATTACTCATGTGCTAGAGCTTTTTATTTGAATAAACAGATGTGTTGAAAATATATTTTGAGAGGTATGTATGTCTTTGTCAACGAATGGTATCAAATGTTTCATCATCCTTTCATATAGTGACTTCAAGAGCGGCTCCCATATAGTTCTCCTTTTGCACACCATTATTTAGGCTTTATTAGTTTACTAGGAAAAATGCCCGTGCGTTGCACCGGGGCAGGCAAAAAACTATATGGCAAAAAATATTTTTATCGAATAATTTGTAGCCTGAAAGACTTTTAGTACATAAAATCAATTTTTGTTAGCGGGACAAAGCATAGTTCTCATTTAAATTCACCTAGAATTTTTATAACATCAGAAGATAGTAATGTTTAGATGAAAAATTCATCGAGCAACTATAAAGAGAAAAATCAGAGTAAACCTACGACCGCACTTTTCCTGTGGTGGTCTTGCTTGTAAGGCAGGGGTTGCGCTAGGTCGCCTTCGTGCTCAATCTGCTAAGTATGTGTTCATTGGCCACGGCTTTTCGCAGAAACTACCAGCTTCATCATGCATGTCCTCGACACACCCTGTGTTATGCATGTTTTGTCCGACAACCAGTGCATTTGCGGCATCGTCATCGCTAACAAAATCATGCACCGCCATCGCCACCTCACCCATTTGACCATAGACTTCAACACTTTCAATCCTGAGGCCTTCGTCAACCAATACACACAGTTTCACTTTATTACTCAATCAGATTGTATGTCATCCTGGCAACGGTTTGAATTGCTATTAACTTAAACTCTTAAACGAGCTAACGAGTATTTGCCACTACAACTACTTCAGGCTTTGCAACTTGAGATAACTCTGCTACATATGTGCATTGAAGTTTCATGGAATATGGCAACCATCCGAGGGGTTCGGTTGGCTTCGAATGCTAACCTCCCTTTCCTTTGTGTTCCCTTGTTTCTAGTTTGTTTTCTTTTTCTGTGTTTTTATTTGTCTTCTTCTCCCTTGTATCCCTTCTGTAATATCTCCAATCTGATTGTAAGATCATGGGCCTCCAGGATACTTTCGATGGAATGCAACAAGCGGTGGGTCCCCCCGTCAACCTAAAAAAAAATGGAATATGGCAACACTTAAAGAAAGTTGTGCACATCACATAAAGCTTGACCTACATAGAAAGGTAATTTACCCCAACACTGGCAAAAACTCCTTCTGGCCATATTTGTGCTTTGCAATGATTCTACCTATAGAGAGTGACAATCTCCAGTTATTATTGAGGGTTGCTGCAATGCTCAAACTGAAATAAAAGGCCATGTACAAGAGTTGTGACAAATCTTACCATTCTATGCACGATGATTTCGTTGGGCTTCAGATCCGGAAGTGTAGTGCAAAAATGGACGAATGATTGTTTTAACAACCTCGCAACACAATGGAGCCTCCTGGACTGATTTCTTTTGTCCCGTGAGCCTTTTCAGAACCACATGTTTCTGTCAACGAAGCTTTCTGAATCCTCGGTGAGAAATCAGTTATCCTTCGTTGCACCTATTATTAGTTTCATTGCTACCTGGCTGCCCCACGCTTATCTCATCGACCGCCGTTGCAGAAATCAGCAAATTACAGAATACAGGAAGCATGAACCTACATCAAGCGACACAACATTAAACAGACCACCAGAGCGAGTAGCTAGAAAGAGCTAGTAGCTGAATTGCAGAAGCCAAACGAGCACAGCAAGGAGCGGACCAGCAGTCGAATGCAGCAAGAGAGAGTCGCGCCCCTGACACCTTTCCTCCAGGGTATGTGGCACCTCATCTTTGATAGGCTGCGCTTCGCCCGCCCACTCCTGGGAAACGAGCCACCGGGGCCGGGCAGCTCCTTTTCCGCCGGCTCCACCTCGGCATTGCTCGGGTCATCCCTGGAGTCATGTGTAGTGGTTATTAAAACGTATCTTCCTCGACGGGTGATGCGCAAATCCAGAGGATGGCGGCGACAAGTCCATCGAACACATCTATGTTGTTGATGGAGTGATTGTCGCCATCCGCCCTCACTCAGGTTTCCAATCCTCATCTTCTCTCTTCGCCATGGAGGCACATCCTCGAGCGATTTTTTATGCCGGAGTTTTGGGGAGATCAGATCCGTCGGGATTGGCTTTGTTTGCGGAGAGGGCTGCCGCCTGCCTCGACCTCCCTCTGCCGCTAGCTAGCGCTACACGTCGTTGCGCGTCTCCGTTCCCGACTGTCGCAGAACGTCGCTGACCGCCATCTGCCGTCACGAGAGAGCACCGTAAGTAGGGGAGGGGATTCGTTGGTTGGTTGTCCAAAAAAATAGTCGCCTGCCCTCGCTCAGGCTTCCAATCCACATCTTCTCTCTTCCGCCCTGCTAATGATGATTGATATATCCCCATGGCAGCACATCCTTGAGCCTGCGATTTTCTGTGCCGGAATTTTGGAGGAGATAAGATCCGTCGGGATTGGCTTGGTTTGGGAAGAGGGTTAGGAATTTTTATGTTAGATCTGGGATGGCTTGGGTTTCTCACACTGGTACGATTGGATTTGGATTTAGCTTCCTAGTGCGGGTCAGAGGCGGCCGATGAGAAGGAACAAAAAAAATGAATCGGTACCATGGCATGTGCGGTATTATGTGAATTGGTGGGAGGGCAAAACGGTCCAATGAAAAGTTGGACGAAAAGTTTGGCAGAAACTTTAGCTCCTTTATTATTAGGTATAGATTTTAGGTGGGCTGGGCACCCAGTTTCCTTGCTCTTTTTGCAATATTAAGTACTAGCACATTATTTATGCTAGTCAAGGTGTAAGGTCATGAAAAGACAATAAAGCATTCAATACTTCCTCATGAGCTAAAATATGGGCACAAAACAGGTACTAGTTTTTGAAGGTTTTAAAGGTAGCACATAAGCAATTTACCTTGGAGTGGCGGTGAAATACCACATATAGGTAGGTATGGTGGACAAAATTGGCAACTTTTGTTTTTGGTAGTTGGATGCACGAGTAGAGCTCATACTCAGTACAGGCGAAGGGTAGCAAAAGACTCTGAGCGACCAACTAAGGGAACAATAATGGCCATAATCATGCATATCGAGAAAACATTATTAATCAAAGTATAAATTGATATTACAAGTCAAAAAATAAATGATCATAGAGGCTTTAGGTGACTGGTTTATAGTCATAATATGATGTAAACATGTGCCAAATCAACCCAATAAAGCATCAAAGGAGAATACCACAATATTATGCTTTTTATGATGGAAACAACACATGATTCTTTGAATGACACATTAAGCACTCTTAACTATTTGAGAAAAGTCATGATACAACAATAACTACTAAGCATATGATAAAAACAACATCCAACATGACATTCCAAAGTCTATACCTTAGTCTAAACAAGCTTCCTTTTGCATCACTTTAAGCATGAAACATTTTACTCGTCTCCAACACCAATCAATTTATTTGAAACGACTCTCATAGGTAATAATCAATAAAGACCAGAGAGCTAATCATACCTAGGTAAAGAAAACTAACAAGCTCTAAACAAAATACGAGTGAAAAAACCAGAGCTAAACGCAGTACTAGCAAACCAGAACACTCACAGAACAATAAAAGTGAAAACTAGAGTGTTCTATGCTATTAAAACGGAGTGAGTCATTCTCCAAAATAAATATGCTGGGATCCAACCATATACTATAGAAAAAAAACAAAAAGAAACAGAAAACAAAAAAACAAAAAAAAGACGCTCCAAGAATAACACATAGCATATGAAGCAACAAAAATATAGTGTCTTCAAAGATGACCTAGTACTTTGTTGATGGAGAAGGGGATGCCTTGGGCATCCCCAAGCTTTGATGCTTGTACCTCTTGGATATTTCGGGGGGTGGGCATCTCCAAGCTTGATATTTTGTCCTTCCTTCATCTCATCACACCATTCTTCTCTTCCTACTCTTGAAAACTTCCTTCATACAAAACTTCACACAATTTTCATTAGTAGCATTAGTGCAATCAAAATAACAAATTCACTTTGGTTCAGTTATAACAGAAGAAAAACATCCATTAAAACATTAGCTACTGTATCAACTTCTTTTAAAGCTCTTTCTCTCAAAAGAACTCAAAAAGAAAGAGATTAAGAGACAAATTGAAATAGTGGTAGAAATCTTTCAAAATAGAACAGCAGGTAAAGATGGATTTTTTTCGAAAATATCGTGTTGCTCAAATCGAAAAGTGCAAAACTAATGGAAGTTAGATAATAACCGGGGGCATATGCTCAAAAACTATCAGCTCAAATAACGTTTGGGCTGGGAATACGAGTTTTATTTGGTGATAGCACAGAATCTGTTTCAGGACAGCAACTTCCCTAAATCTTACTTTCTTCCTATTAGAGGCTATTCTTGGCACAAAAACGGAATAAAACAGATAAGGAGAGGTTGTTACAGAGGTAAAATTTTCCAAGACTCAATATATTAAAAATTATAGAAATAAACATGGGTTATCTCCCAAGAGGGCTTTTTCTTTAAAGCCTTTCAGCTAGACACAATAGTTTGAGAAGATGCTCACATAAGAAATATGAATTGAAGTAAAAAAGAGCATGAAGAAGAATTTAAAAAAATTAAGTCCAACACACTTCCTATGAAAAATAATCTTGTAAATAAACAAGTCATGTAAGCGCAAAGCAACAAGCATAGGAAAGCAAAACAAGTGCAACTTCAAAATCTTCAACATAAAGAGGTGAAATTTAATATTGTTGAGACACATAAAACCATGTTTCCCTCCCTCATAATAACTTTCAGTAGCATCATGAATAAAATTAACAATATAATTATCACATAAAATATTTTTATCATGAGCCATATGCATAAAAATATTACTCCCCACATAAGCATAGTCAATCTTATTAATTGTAGTGGGAGCAAATTCAGCAAAATAGGTATCATTATTATTCTCATAAGCATAATCATCAAATAGAGGAGGCATATTGTAATCATAATTAATTTTCTCCTCAATAGTAGGTGGATTGAAAATAACATAATCATCATTGTAATCATAATATATTGGAGGCATAGTATCATCATAGCAAATTTCCTCTAAAGCCACTACTGGGAAATAGGTCAACTGTGGCGCACCAAATATGCCTTCTGTAGCGCATATCTCAGTCGTCACAGTTGCCACACGACTAGTATATGAATTTTGTGACGCATCTCTGGGTGCGCCACAGAACTTTGGAATTCTATGGCGCATTCTGGTCCATGCGCCACAGAAGCTCAGGAAATTCTATGGCGCATTCTGGTCCATGCGCCACAGAAGCTCAGGAAATTCTATGGCGCATCTGCGCACATGCGCCGCAAAATTTTGCACCAGATTCTGTGGTGCATATTTGTGGATGCGGTACAGAATATTGCCAAGAGTTTATGGCGCCTAACCTTTATATGCACCACAGAATTTTTTTTTTGGATTTTTGAAATTTTCCCATTTCTGCAGTATATACTGGAATTACACAGGGAATATACATGTATATACATGAAATACATAGCATTATCCAGAAATAACATGAATACTCACAAATGACACACAAATGAGATGATACACACAAATCTTCATCATTACATCATTTAGATCCCAATTATTACACAAGTACATCACAAATGTTCATCGTTGCATATATCTTAGTCACCGGCCACCTAGACTAAAGTAAAGTAGAGTACAACTGTAGTGGCTATGAGTAAGTGGGGGACCAAGAACTTTAGCCGGTTCTTCTTCTTCCCCACTGCTAACGTGGGAGTTGGATTACAACGGCACCAGAAAGTAGCTTCCTTGTGACGGTAAAGCACTCGTCCGTTTGGAACCCCAAGAGGAAGGTATGATGTGTACAGCAGCAAGTTTTTCCTCAGTAAGAAACCATGGTTTATCGAACCAGTAGGAGATGAAGGCCACGTGAAGGTTGTTCGTGGAGGAGTGTAGTGCGGCGCAACACCAGGGATTCCGGCGCCAACGTGGAACCTGCACAACACAATAAAAATACTTTGCCCCAACTTAACAGTGAGGTTGTCAATCTCACCGGCTTGTTGTAAACAAAAGATTAAACGTATGGTGTGGAAAATGATGTTTGTTTGCAAAGAAGAGTAGAGAACAATGATTGCAGCAGATTGATGTAAAAGAATGGACCGGGGTCCACAGTTCACTAGTGGTGTCTCTCCAATAAGATATAGCATGTTGGGTGAACAAATTACAGTTGGGCAATTGACAAATAGAGAGGGCATAACAATGCACATACTTATCATTATGACTCATATGAGATTCACTTAGGGCATTACGATAAATTACATAGACCGCTATCCAACATGCATCTATGCCTAAAAAGTCCACCTTCGGGTTAGCATCCGCACCCCTTCCAGTATTAAGTTGCAAACAACAGACAATTGCATTAAGTATGGTGCGTAATGTAATCAACACAAATGTCCTTAGACAAAGCATTGATGTTTTATCCCTAGTGGCAACAGCACATCGACAACCTTAGAACTTTCTGTCACTGTCCCAGATTCAATGGAGGCATGAACCCACTATCGAGCATAAATACTCCCTCTTGGAGTCACAAGTATCAACTTGGCCAGAGCCTCTACTAGCAACGGAGAGCATGCAAGATCATAAACAACACATATATGATAGATTGATAATCAGCTTGACATAGTATTCCATATTCATCGGATCCCAACAAACACAACATGTAGCATTACAAATAGATGATCTTGATCATGATAGGCAGCTCACAAGATCAAACATGATAGCACAAGAGGAGAAGACAACCATCTAGCTACTGCTATGGACCCATAGTGACATAGGCATCCCCAATGGGCCTGCCGAAGATAGTACCCGGGGTTTACTGAAGGCCCACTACCCGAAGAATAAGAAGACTCGGAAGCCCAAAGATGTTGTTAAGGAAAGCTAGAGTTGTAATAAGAAGTGTTGTATGTAATCTTGCGGGACGAGTTAGAAACCTCCCCGGACTCTGTAACTTGTACAATACGAATCCCTCGGCTCCGCCTCATATATAAGGGGGAGTCGAGGGACGAGAAAGATCATCGAATCATAGTTGAGCAAACCCTAGTTTTATTTCGTCGAGTATTATTCGGCTGATAACCTTCGAGATCTACTTGCCCTCTACATTACACGAAACCCTAGTCTACTATTCGTAGGCATTGACAAGTTAATACCTTGTCAATTGGCGCCGTCTGTGGGATTTAGAGGCGACAAGGAGCTGATCTCGATGGCACGTTCAGAATCGTCGACTTCATCGGCAGCAAGCAACATCATGGATAGAGGTAAACAGATCAAAACTGGTCTCGTTGATTTTGTACCTCACCCGCCCTCCCGTTTGGATGCATATACATATCCGGAGGAGCCCATGGAGATGACGTTCGGGAGGTTCCACTTTTGCGTCGGGAAGGAAGGAAGTTATCGTCTCGAAATTCCGACCTTCCCGAGGTTTCCTGTGGAGCATACTGAATCTTCAAGCTCGGCATCATCGATCGAGTCAGGCGATGAAGAAACCTCTTCGCCACGCTTCGTCAGCACCAAGGCAAGCGAAAAACTCGCCAAGATCTTCAGCGACATGTCTTTCGAGTCGTCTGCGGACTCCTATATAAGCAGCGACTCTGAAAGCATCGACAGCTTCAGCTTCATCGACAAATCTATCACTATTGGAAAGGTCTTCACCAATCTCTATGATGGTGTCACCGAATCCAGCAAGGCGCAGAATTCAAATTATCATCAAATCTACGCCATCGGAGAAACAAATCGTGATCATGAAGAAACGTCGGAGGCTTTCGACGATTTGGGAAATCCATACGTCGATCCCTCTGACTTAAGGTGAGGATTGGGCAGCAAATACGTTGGGCCTACACCACGTATGAGCGTTCAGTTGCCACAAGCAGCATGGGATAGAGCCGCAAGAGCTATGGATGGCTCAGAACCAATGGCGACAACCGCCACAGTCGAGGAATTGCAAGCATACCAATATAGACTCGCGCGAGCTGGAAGGGAATTAGAAAAGCAAACAGAGGTTCTGAACAAAAGAAGGGAGGCAGCTTCCGCGTCAAGCAGGCGAAGGGCAGACCTCAGTCGACATTCAGGAACTTCGGGAGATAGTCACAGAGAAGCTCGGAACAGGGCAAGGTCAAGGTTGCAAAACATACCTGAAGCAGAAAGAGAGAATCTAGTTCAAAACCTCGACATGTCCTTTATGTCGATAGACACAAGAGGAAACATTATTCCCAAAACACCGGAAGCTGGGTACATGGCGACACAAGCTTATATCCTCGCATCCAGGCCACCTCCTGGAGATCCAAGGGAAGCATTGTACAACATGGCCATGGCAGGTGTTGGAGCCATGGGAACAGCGTTTGCATCAACGCCCCCCGAAGGATCAGCAAGGCAAAATAGTCCACGACCTGCGGTTGCAGCAGCAGCTCCCGAGAGAACAGGCGAAGCAAGGGACGCAGAGGCCCAGGCAAGGGTAGACAGGGCACGACAACAGAGAAGGGAACATCGACACTCTCCAGACCTAGCTGAGGAGGATATGTGCGGATTACCATGCTTTACTAGAAGGGTCCAAAAAACTCGGGTGCCCTCAGGGTTTAAGCTACCCGACAATTTCAAAAAATTCGACGGATTGCAGGATCCCGAGGATTGGTTGGAAGATTACCTCAAGACAGTAAAGCTAATCGGCGGTACAAGGGCGACGGCAATGCAGAGCATTCAGGTGCACTTGAGTGGAGCCGCAAGATCTTGGATAAAGAAGCTTCCAGTAGGTTCCATCGATAACTGGACTGACTTCGAGGATATATTCATCAAGAACTTTCGGTCCACTTGCAAAAAGCCAGCGACACTCGAGGAGTTGAGATCATGCCGACAGAAACATGATGAATCAATGAGGAAATACATCCAAAGATGGAATATCATCAAAAACTCGGCAGAAAACATATCTGACGAGAGAGCCATAGACGCGTTCGTTGCAGGAGTCCGTCGAGGAGATTTCGTGGAGGATCTGGGGAGAACCAACCCAAAAACAGTATCAGCGTTGATGGAGATAGCAAACAAGTGGGCAGATGGTGAAGACGCTGTGCACAATAAGCGACACAGGTCACCAGAGGAGGACCGCAGCCGAAACTATCAGGGCAGGCGACGATTCTCTCGATTCTCGAGTTATGATCCACCTGGTCAAATTTCGGCTGGGTTTCGATCGGGTGCTGGAGGAAGCAACAGAGACAATTATCAACGAAGCAGTGAGCAGCGAAGTGACAACAGAGATGATCCACGAAATAACAGACCAAACAATGGACCTAGGAGGCCCTTTGTGACCCCTGAGGATATGATGAACGGCCCATGCCAGATGCACTTCTTCGTCGACAACAATGGAGTAAGGCAGTCAGGACATCTACAGAAGGACTGTCGAAATTTTCAAGCAATGATGAGGGTTGCCGCGCAAGCCCACGCTCAGGCAGCAAGTCGAAACCCCCAAGGACCTAGGAGTGAGATCCACCTACCACCTCCTCCCGCAATTACGGAAGAAAATCGGCACCAGCTCAGAATTGCGGCAGCACCAGCACCACCACCATATGTCGATCCCAACTCACATGGAGTGGTCTCGATGATTCAGAAAGGCAGACCATCCAATAGAGCTCAGAAGGTAATCTCGCGACAGGTGTTCATGGCAGAGAAGATGCCTCCACCAACAGTCGAGTATCTCAATTGGTCGGGACAGGACATTGGTTTCACAATTGCGGATCACCCGCAGCAAGTTCCTCGACCAGGGCAGTCAGCACTTATTTTGCCCGCAGTAATTGCAGGATTCGACGTGTCTCGAGTTTTTATCGACGGAGGAAGCAGTCTAAACCTTATGTATGCAGATACACTAAGGAAGATGAACATATCCTTGGCAAACCTCAAGCCAACGGATACACGTTTTCACGGCATCACACCAGACAAGCCAAGTTACCCATTGGGGAAGATCAATCTCGACGTTCAGTTTGGCACCCGAGAAAATTACAGGATCGAGAGGTTGGAGTTCGAAGTCGTGGATTTCCCATCACAGTACCATGCTCTGTTGGGACGCCCAGCATACGCTAGGTTTATGGCAGTACCACACTACACATACCTGTTGTGGAGGATGCCTGGTCCAAAGGGGCCAATCACGATTAAAGGAAGCTTTTCGCTTGCCGATAAATGTGATAAGGATTTTCATCGGCTTTCAGAAACCTTCGGGATGCAAGCAGAGTGGAGTCACAGCTCACGACAGATTACGACGTATTACCAGATGTGGGAAGGCATAGCAAGGAGTCAACCTTCAACACAGCAAAGGATTCCAAGGAAGTACAGATCCACCCGACTGACCCGAAGAAAACGACGTCCATCGCAAATAACATGGACCTCGCATAGGAAAGCGCGCTCGTCGAGTTCCTCCGTGAGCACTGGAAAATCTTCGCATGGTGTCCAGCTGACATGCCAGGAGTACCCAGGGAACTTGCCGAGCACCACCTACACTTGGATCCAATCGCGAAACCAATCAAACAACCTTTGCGGCGTTTTTCGGAACCAAACCGCAAGGCTATGCTGTCGGAAATTAACAGACTCAGAGAAGCAGGTTTCATCAAAGAAATACATACAGAGGCCACATGGGTAGCTAACCCAGTGTTGGTGCCGAAGAAAAACATGAAGGTCCTTCGCATGTGCGTCGACTTTACGTGTCTTAATAAACATTGTCCAAAGGATCACTTTCCCCTCCCAAGGATCGATCAAATCATCGATTCCACGGCAGGATGTGAACGTCTTTCCTTCCTGGATGCTTATTCTGGTTATAACCAGATCAGATTGAAAGAAGATGATGAGGTGAAAACAGCGTTCATCACCCCTTACGGCGTGTTCTGCTATCGAACAATGCCCTTCGGGTTGAAAAACGCGGGAGCAACGTATCAGCGGATGATGCAGAAGTGCCTAGCAGAGCAGATAGGGAAAAATGTACAAGTATACATCGACGATGTCGTCATAACATCCAAAAAAGGCGACACCCTAATTGAGGATCTGAAGGAAACTTTCGACAACCTCGACAAGTTCTGCCTCAAGCTGAACCCGACAAAGTGCTCATACACGGGATGAAGATGGCGAAAGCTTGCGGTGCAACTCGACTAAAAATCTTTGGCGACTCGCAGTTGGTAGCTCAACAAGTCATGAACCAATGCGACGCAGTCAATGATAGTATGATAGCATACAAGGAAGTCTACAACGAGCTCGAGAAGCTGTTCGATGGATGCGAAGTAAATCATATCAGCAGATTGAGCAATGACGAAGCCGACGTTCTTGCAAACATCGGGTCGCAATGCCTGGCAGTCCTGCCAGGTGTATTTTGGGAAGAAATAGCAGACAGATCTACGAAGTCGACAAAACCAAAAAAGAAAGAGAAAAAACCCACGGGAGCTATCAAGGAAGAGCAAGAGGAAGAAGAAGAGGATCAGGACCTAGTCATGATGATACAGATACCATGGATGCAGACGTACATAGCATACATCATGAAGAAGGAAATACCCGACGATCCAGTCAAAGCAAGGCGAGTTATTAGACGATCGAAAGCTTTTACTTTGGTCAAAGGGGAGCTATACAAACGGAGTATTTCGGGAGTACTACAAAGGTGCGTTACACCCGAAGAAGGAAGGTTGATCCTGAAAGATGTACACGAAGGAGTTTTTGGTCACCATGCGAGTAGCCAAGCTATTGCCGCCAAAGTCTTTCGAGCAGGATTCTACTGGTTGACAGCAATAGAGGACGCAACGGAAATAGTACGAACCTGTGATGCGTGCCAGAGGTTTGCCGCAAAACCTCACTCCCCGGCAGCAGAGCTGACGCCAATACCTTTGTCGTGGCCCTTTGCTCAATGGGGCCTCGATATGGTGGGCAAGTTACACAAGTCTTGGCCAGGAGGAAAAGAGTATATGCTGGTAGCTGTCGACAAATTCACAAAGTGGATAGAAGCGAAGCCGATAAACTCACCAGACGGGGCATCCGCGGTTAAATTCGTAAAAAGTCTCGTCTTCAGGTTTGGAGTGCCTCACAGCATCGTCACGGACAACGGCAGTAACTTCACATCCAATGAGTTCAAGGATTATTGCGAAGAAGTGGGTATTAAGCTAAACTTTGCGTCGGTTGCACACCCGCAAACCAACGGTCAAGTCGAGAAAGCCAATGGAATAATCTGCAACGGCATCAAGAAACGCTTACTAGCACCACTAGAGAAAGCTCGATACACTTGGCCAGAGGAGCTGCCCAGTGTATTATGGAGCATACGAACGACACCAAACACAGCGACACAAGAAACTCCGTTCTTCTTGGTCCATGGAGCGGAAGCAGTATTACCAATTGAGGTAGAGCACGATTCTCCACGAGTCGTAGAATATGATGAAGAGGTTTCCAGAAAAGCGCTAGAGGATGACGTCGACGCACTCGACGAGGCTAGAGATGAAGTACTCTCCCGAGTAACAAAATATCAATAGGACTTGAAGAATTACCACAGTCGATGTTTGCGGCCAAGATCCTTTCAGGTGGGAGACTTAGTTCTTCGGCTCACGCAAAAAAGTCATGAAAAGCTCGAGTCACCATGGCTTGGACCTTACATCGTCACAGAAGTAATTGGAGGAGTAGCATACAGGATAAAGGACAAGAAGACAGGGGTGGAGGAGCCCAACCCCTGGAACGTGGCGCAACTCAGGCGGTTCTACGCCTAGAGTCGAAATATAGAGCTTGTAAAACTTCAATGTACTGAAACGCCCGCGAGTTTTCAGACGCACTCTTTTCCTTTTTCGGGGCACCGAGTGGGGCCGAGAAAGGTTTTTAATGAGGCGGGCTCGCGGTGCTGCAATATAGCAAAGATAGTTGAGACATACATTTCTTCGGCAGGCTCGGGGGCTTACGCCTCAGACTTGCAAAATATATTCCTGACAATATCTCGCCTTGGTATAAAATACCTCGCGAAACAAAACAAAGACAAAATGGCAATCACACAAGGCACGGGGGCTAGTACCCGCAAATATAGCATGCTCAATACAAGTCCTGACGCTTTGGTTTAAAAACCTCGCGCATACAATAAATAAAGTCGACACCAGGACACTTGAGGTACCAACGAAGAAAAATAGTTTATCTGTTATACAATATAGAACATGAGTGCAATATACAAAAGAGTTCTGAGAAAAAATCAAGAAAAAAAAATTAATGATGACCTAGTATGTTATCTATGTTCAGTCGATTTGAAGAGCGAGTGCTATGCTCAGAGTAGCTGCCTCTCATGAAGAATTCAGAATCCATCCGAAGAAGTTCATCCATCATAGCTTCAGCCACAGGAGTTACATAATCATCAATTCTGCTAACATCCCGTTTCTTTTTCGCCATCTTCGCCAAACACTTGGGGATAATCTGGTTCATATCAAACTTCGGGTGGCAGATCTTGATCATAATCATAGCAAATATGGCGCCAGCAGAAAGCTGCGCCCTAATAAAGTCATGGATCTTCGAGGCATCTTTAAACTTCTCCATCAAGCCAAGAAGAGTATCGGGTGTCTCATTACGAGGAAACATTGTCCTATAAACCAACGACAACACTACTAGAAAAAGGGCAATCAGTGGCGCACCACTTTTACCCATCAGTGGCGCACCACTTTTACCCATCAGTGGCGCACTAGTGGTGCGCCACTGCTATCACGCCACTGCTAACTTTTAGTTGTGGCGCACTAGTGGTGCGCCATTGCTATTTGGCTTAGCAGTGGCGCACCAGGTAGTGCGCCACTACTAGCTTCATGGTGCGCCACTCCTAAACGTCTGAGGTGCGCCACTAGATAGAAAAAAGGTGCGCCACTACTAAAATTTTAAATTTCTAGATCTGGATCTGGATCGGGATCTGGATCTGGATCTGGCACATTTCGTTTCGATTTTTTTTGGCTCGTTATTTTTTCTCGTTCTTGTTGCTAGAATTATTTGTGCAATGTTCATTCTCAGTTTTCTTAGCCTAGCCGCCGGTGATGATGGATGAGGGACGTAGGAGAGGTGAAGAGAGGTGAGGAGATGTAGGAGAGGATGAGCTCGACATAGTGGAGGAGCTCGCCGGAAAGTAAAGTCACCGGAGCTCGACATAGTGGAGGAGGTCGCCGGAGTGAAAGGAGGAGAGGAGAGGAGGAGGTCGCCGGAGTGAAAGGAGGAGAGGAGGAGGTCGCCGGAGTGAAAGGAGGAGAGGAGAGGAGGAGGTCGCCGGAGTGAAAGGAGGAGAGGAGAGGAGGAGGTCGCCGGAGTGAAAGGAGGAGAGGAGAGGAGGAGAGCAGGAGGAGGAGAGGAGAATGAAAGCAGTAGAATGTGTGGAGGAGGAGGAGCGAGGAGGGAGGAGGGGGTTAAGTGGCCGGCTCCTCCCATTTTGAAATTCGTGGGCGGGAAGCTTAGCAGTGGCGCACCAAGGCATGGGTGCGCCACCGCTATTTTTTTTCTATTTTTTGCCCAAAATCTAAAACCTGAAAAAAGTCCTGTTTCTGTTTTGAATTTGACGAATCCATTTTTTGTCCAAACGGCCGTAGGCGGTTGAATTCGAATAGGAAATTTCGAGTAGATCGATTTTGATATAAAAAAGTTTTTCATCGGAGGTCGTATGCAACCAGAAAACCCGTTTTACCGAAATATGACGCCATTTTGCATAATATATCAAAATTCATTTTTTTCAATTTTCACTAAACGTAGATGACATATTACATGGGCATTTCAAAGGATTTAACTTTTTGAATTTTCTATCTATTTCTTTTATTTTTTCCAAACTTGAAAAGGCGATCCACGGGGGGGGGGGGGGGGGGGGGGGAAATTTTTGGGCACCACTTAGCAGTGGCGCCCCAAGCATGGTGCGCCACTACTAAGTGATGCCCAAACATGTCCATCCTCCCCTGTACATAGTAATGGCGCACCAAGGCATGGGTGCGCCACTGCTACAAAAAATAGCTGTGGCGCACCTCTGCACGGTGCGCCATTGCTATGTATAAGGCTGGGTCAAACCCATGGTCAAACTTAGTGGTGGCGCACCGCTGGAGAGGTGCGCCACTACTACATTTTTAATAGTGGCCCACCACTTTCCGGTGCGCCACTGCTAAGTAGTAGTGGCGCACTACCCTCCTGGTGCGCCACTAACAGCCATCTTACGGCTAGGCCTTTTCCTAGTAGTGCGAGGTTCTAGTACAGAAATCCAGGAAATCGCGAACCTGGGAGGCGCGGTCTTGAAATCTAACAATTTGTCGGGTCCTTTCGGGAGTGGCCCAGAACAAACAGCCATGGTCAAGGGAGAGATTGACAAGCAAGTTGGTCCTTGTATCTACCCTATCATCCTCAGCAGCAGAATCAAGTCAGGAACCTATTCAATGATAGATTTCAAAAAACAGGAGGGATACAACGTACAGGGAGAAGGAGTTTTGGTTCAACGGAAAAATACCAGATATATCGGCAGCGGCCTCATTCATTAACTCAAGCATGGAATTCTCTCGAGAAGTCGCCTTTTTAGCTTCAGAAACGGCAGCGTCCTTATCAGCCATGGCCTCTCGAGCCTGTTGAAGCGCAATTTTTTCGGCTTCAGTGGCCTTACGGGACTGCTCCATCATCACAAGCGTTTGTTTCTTCGCGTACTGAAGTTGCTGCCGAAGTTCATCCAATTCTTGCGACAAGGAATCTTCGACAGGTTCGGTACTAGTAAGATTTTTTCTTGAGCAAGAAGGAGAAGGCAAGACGTCGGGAGGAGCAGGAGACGGAGTATAGTTATCAAATACCAACTGAAATTTAACAAAAAGGCGATATCAATCAACGAGCAAGATAGAGTCTTCATTAATCTTTCAGCATATTTACAAGGCATTACAAGTGGAACTAGTGGGATAGTTGTCGCCAAAAAACTACTTTGGCGACAGCGTCAAAAGCAGAAAAAGAAAAAAGAAGAAGCATTCGACTAGACCTCCGGCCTTGATGAGCTAGGAGTTGAAGCCGGCTTGATCCCGAGATAGGCCAAGACTTTCTTCGCGTTGGGCTTGGCTGCCTTAATCAACGAACGCCACTTCGTTTGTTCTATTTGCTCGGTGGCGCCAACTTTCGTCCAGTCGACAGTTTGTTGGCTGTCCGCAACCAAGGCAATAGTGCTTTCAACAGCAACTTTCATGTTCTCTTGGCGCATCTTCAGTGCAAGATCTTCTGACGAATCAAACTCCTTGGCAAGGGTAAGGAAAGTTTTGGGCTCCTCTTTCTTGGGGAAGAAGTAGGGGAACAATTTTGATAAACCCGCGTCAGCATGATCTATGCCTTCGCGAACTTCAGTCCCGTGAAACTCCAGGAAAGAGAGTGCGTCCAGAAGAGGATCATCGTCGGGATCTTCAAGCTCAAATTCTTGGTTTGTTTTGGCTGCCGAGGAAAATACACATTGATCGACAGCAGGAAGAAAAATTAATACTACAAAAGGAAAAAAGATAGAAGGGTACGATAAAGTTACCGACAAAGCGCCGATTCTGCGCGATCAAGCGTTTGGTGATCGCCTTTTCGCGAGAAGCTTGAAAGACCTTGTGCTCATTCAAAGCAGTTTCGGCATCTGCCAGCCTCTTTTGCAGATCTTCGACACCAGCAGCTTTGGCTGTAGCTTCTGCAGCCTCTGTTCTAGCTTGGCTAGCGTCGAGTTCAGCCTTCTTGCGAGCCATTTCACTCTGCTCAAAGTTTTGAGTAAGAGTGTCAACAAGTTTGTTGGCTTCTGCAAGTTTTTCTATCAAAATAGTAAAGGTACGTCAAAATCGCGACAAACCAGTGGCAAGAAGTCATAAAGCAAGGTCCAATGGAAAAAATATATTACCTTCAGCTTTGCTAGCACATTCACGGTACCCAACAAATTGGGCACCGATACGAAGAAGTTCTTTGACCATAGGCTGTCAAAGAAAGACAAAGAAAGAAAACGTCGGTACGGGAAAATATAAAGACATAGAAGAAGGAACCAAGAGGAAATATAGATGAGTAAATTCAGAACTTACGTCGTCCAAGAGAGAATTGGAGGAGCTACCCAATTCAAGGGTAGGTTCCACGATCGTTTCCACCCTTGTCCTTTTTGGTGAAGGGACAAGAGGGCTTGAAGGTGGAGTGGGAGCGCCAACATTCAGTTGAGGAGGCGAGGATTTCTCTCCTTCAACTGGCGTCTCCGAAACAACTAAAGTACGTGACGAGCTCGTTCGAGCAGCCACATCAAGAGTTGGTGGTTCTTCCTCATCATCACTACGAATAAAGGGTGACAGCATAAAAAGCAAGATAGACAAAAAACTTCGAGTACAAAGATAAGGAGAAATAAAAAAAAACTTACGAGCTGATGAGGGATCCAAGGTACGGATCATAACCTGCCTTCTGACGTGAAGGATCAACGTCTTCGGCTTTGGAAGTGCCGGAATCTTCGGCGTCAGTCCTTTTCCTTTTGTTCCTTGGAGAAACAGCAGGAGGAGGAGATTGTGCCGACGTAGTGCCCTCGGAGGCAGCTTCCTTTTCAGAGGAACCCGAAGATTTTCGAGAATCCACGGGTTCATTTACAAAAGAGGGGGCATCTTGGTTGTCATCGGCGAGGATAGCCCTTTCCTCGACTTCTCCACCTTCAGGAAGGGGAGGGAGCGAGACGAGGTTTGGATGGTTCTATAAAGGGAAAAAGCAGGGGAGGATGTTAAAAAAGTCGACAAAGAAAAAATAAAGATAGTAAATCAATAGCAAACCAAGTGAAGAAGCTAACCTTGGAAAGTGGATTGGTGGCGCTGAATGGTTTCACGCGGCAAGAAGAAGGGACAGGATCTTTTTTGCTGAGAGACGAGATTTTTTCGGACAAGTTTTTCTAAATCCTTGACCTCTAAATCCGTCGACAACCGATCACCGTCCGTGTCGCCAGAATACTTCCAGAGAGGGCATTTGCGAGCTTGAAGAGGCTGCACTCTGGTCCTTAGAAAATAGGCTGTGATCTGGATGCCTGATAATTCTTTGCCACGAGTATTTTGCAACTCATGGATGCGAGCCATCAGGGCTTCAGTCGCTGTTTTTTCTTCTTCGGTTGCTTCCGCGTCCCAGGAGCGGCGGCGAAGAATTCTCTCGGCACCGTCAAAAGGTGGGATGTTGTCTTCAGCACATCCATGGTTCTCCTCCTGGATGTACAACCACTTCTTGCGCCACCCTTGAACAGAGTCAGGGAGCTTGACGTCGAAGTAGTCGACAGTGGGGCGGACAGAAATTACAACGCCACCTATATTATAGGCGACGTTTGTTGAGCCATTACGGCGACAGAAGAAAATGCGCTTCCATAGCGCCCAGTTAGGCTGGACGCCAAGGAAGGCTTCGCAAAGGGTAATGAAGATGGAAATATGGAGGATAGAATTGGGGGTCAAATGGTGAAGTTGCAGACCGTAAACAAAAAGGAGTCCACGGAGAAAAGGATGAATGGGGGCGGAAAGACCGCGGATGAGATGGTCGATGAAACTTACCCAGTACCCCATTGGAGGGGTTGGGTAGCTCTCCTCACTAGGAAAGCGCAGTGCGTTGGGCTTCTTGCTGAGCCCTAGCTTCTTGAGAAGGTTGATGTCCTGAGCGGAAAGCTTGGATCTTTCCCACTCCGCGGTTCCCAGATCCGCGGCGGCCATGGAAGATTCCGGTGTGCTGTGTCTGGTCAAGCGGCGCGGAGGCATTCACAATGGCGCAGGAGTGCAGAGCTCAGAGAATTGGGGGAGCGCAGGAGGATTTGCAGAAGGGTGTACAGCAACGCCGCGAGCGGAAGTGTTCAAGGAAGAAGAAGGGGATCTTATATAGAGGTGCGGCGAAACGGCGGACCGTTCGATGGAAAAATTGTGCAGCAGATGACAGCCACGTAGGGGCAAGGGTAAAACAGTATTTTACAGTGGAGAAGATATGGTATGTGTGCCAGAAAAAGCGGAGGACGTGTGTCCCCCACTCGCACGACGTGTCAACATGGTGGAAACAATGGACCCACAAGGCAGGGAAAAATTACGACTGTTAACAGCGATGAAATAACTTCGACAAAGATAGAAATTTCGACAAGAAACGTAAAAGAGGATTGACGACAGGAGAAGTTATCGAATACTTCGGGAGCTTTTGATCAAATACAAGTTTTTGCCCAAATGCTCGGGGGCTACTTCGAAAACAAAAAAATCGAGTATGACAATATAGAAATTGCGGGAGCCTATGATCAAACGCAAGCTTTTGTTCATAGCCTCGGGGGCTACTCCCATCGGGAGCGCTGTTCGCGCACCCGAGAGATAAAAAGAAGAGAATATTGAGAAAAGAATGACAAAATAGCGATAAGGTGCACTAGAATGTTGAGCCTACAACCAAGCACAAGTCCTTGGTTGTAGCCTCGGGGGCTACTCTCATCGGGAACGCTGTTCGCGTGCCCGATGAAAATTATCAAGAAGAAAAAAGAGAAAGAAAGAAAGAAAAAGAAGGAAGAAGGAGCATATTTCGAGTTATAAAGATAACTCTACATATACTCCCATCGGGAGAGTAATATAAGTCAGAAATTGACTCGATGAAATGTGCTATTCCAACAGCCGAATAAGCACTCGACAATATATTCTCAGAACGCCAAAAGTTGCGACTGAATTCTGAATGCCGCAGAACATTGCGAAGGTAAGACCCCAGATCCGTTCTGTGCGGCGTGGCATCACCGAAGACTGCGCTCTGCTACTTTTTTCCACATCAAGAGATGTGAAGAAATATCCCAGCGGACGCGCTGTGGACTCGATAAAATTGACTGGGACTCGACAGAATGGTAAGACCTTAAGCGGCACCTGTCGAAGTTTACACCAGTATCACCGAGATCATGTCCAGGGACGTGATCTTGAAGTAGGTTTTTGCGGATTGCCACTAGAGCAGTTAACTAGTACTTGATCCGTCAGATGAACTAGCCCCAACTACCATTATCCCTGTACAATATAGAAATTCATATGAAGAAATATAGACAAGTTAAAGTTGTCGAGTAAAAATAAATAGGGGAGATTTTCCCTGACTCTACGATTCAAGCAAAATCTCTGGGGCTACTGACATAGGCATCCCCAATGGGCCTGCCGAAGATAGTACCCGGGGTTTACTGAAGGCCCACTACCCGAAGAATAAGAAGACTCGGAAGCCCAAAGATGTTGTTAAGGAAAGCTAGAGTTGTAATAAGAAGTGTTGTATGTAATCTTGCGGGACGAGTTAGAAACCTCCCCGGACTCTGTAACTTGTACAATACGAATCCCTCGGCTCCGCCTCATATATAAGGGGGAGTCGAGGGACGAGAAAGATCATCGAATCATAGTTGAGCAAACCCTAGTTTTATTTCGTCGAGTATTATTCGGCTGATAACCTTCGAGATCTACTTGCCCTCTACATTACACGAAACCCTAGTCTACTATTCGTAGGCATTGACAAGTTAATACCTTGTCACATAGTCCAAGGATGAACTACTCACACATCAGTCCGGAGGCGATCATGGTGATGTAGAGTCCTCCGGGTGATGATTCCCCTCTCCGGCAGGGTTCCGGAGGCGATCTCCTGAATCCCCCGAGATGGGATTGTCGGCGGCGGCGTCTCTGGAACTTTTCTCGTATCGTGGCTCTCGATAATAGGGTTTTCGCGACGGAGAGTTTAAGTAGGCGGAAGGGCAGAGTCGGGAGAGGCACGGGGGCCCCACACCATAGGCCGGCGCGGCCCCCCTTGGCCCGACTTCGTATCCTCTTCGGTCTTCTGGAAGCTCCGTGGAAAAATAAGACCCTGGGCTTTTGTTTCGTCCAATTCCGTGAATATTTCCTGTGTAGGATTTCTCAAACCAAAAACAACAGAAAATAGGAACTGGCGCTTCGGCATCTTGTTAATAGGTTAGTGTCGGAAAATGCATATAACTGATGTAAAGTGTATATAAAACATGTGAGTATTGTCATAAAACTAGCATGGAACATAAGAAATTATAGATACGTTTGAAACGTATCAAGCATCCCCAAGCTTAGTTCCTACTCGCCATCGAGTAGGTAAACGATAACAAGGATAATTTCTGAAGTGACATGCTGCTATCATAATTTTGATCAATACTATTGTAAAGCATATGAGATGAATGAAGTGATTCGAAGCAATGGTAAAGACAATGACTAAACAACTGAATCATATAGCAAAGACTTTTCATGAATAGTACTTTCAAGACAAACATCAATAAGTCTTGCATATTAGTTAACTCATAAAGCAATAAATTCTTAGTAGAAAGTTTTGAAGCAATACAAAGGAAGGTATAAGTTTCAGCAGTTGCTTTCAACTTCACATGTATATCTCATGGATGTATATCTCATGGATGATTGTCAACACAAAGTAATATGATGAATGCAAATAAGCAAGTATGTAGGAATCAATGCACATGGTTGACACAAGTGTTTGCTTATAAGATAGAAAGAAGTAGGTAAACTGACTCAACATAAAGTAAAAGAAAGGCCCTTCGCAGAGGGAAGCATGGATTGCTATTTTTGTGCTAGAGCTTTTATTTTGAAAACATAGAAACAATTTTGTCAACGGTAGTAATAATTCATATGTGTTATGCATAAGACATCCTATAAGTTGCAAGCCTCATGCATCGAGTACCAATAGTGCTCGCACCTTGTCCTAATTAGCTTGGATTCTCATTGCATTACATATGTTTCAACCAAGTGTCACAAAGGGGTACCTCTATGTCGCCTGTACAAAGGTCCAAGGAGATAGATCACATTTGATTTCTCGTTTTTGATAGATCTCAACTTAGGACATCCATACGGGACAACATAGAAAACAGATAATGGACTCCTCTTTAATGCATAAGCATTCAGCAACAGATAATATTCTCATAAGAGATTGAGGTTTAATGTCCAAACTGAAACTTCCACCATGATACATGGCTTTGGTTGGCGGCCCAAAGTTCTTCTCTAACAATACGCATACTCAAACCATTTGATCATGATAAATCACCCTTACTTCAGACAAGACGAACATGCATAGCAACTCACATGATATTCAACAAAGGTGTAATAGTTGATAGCGTCCCCAGAAACATGGTTACCGCTCAACAAGCAACTTATAAGAAATAAGACACATAAGACATATTCTTTACCACAATAGTTTTTAAGGCTATTTTCCCATGAGCTATATATTGCAAAGACAAGGAATGAAGTTTCAAAGGTAGCACTCAAGCAATTTACTTTTGAATGGCAGAGAAATACCACATAGTAGGTAGGTATGGTGGACACAAATGGCATAGGTTTTGGCTCAAGGTTATGGATGCACGAGAAGAATTCCCTCCCAGTACAAGGCTTGGCTAGCAAGGTCGTTTGAAGCAAACACAAGTATGAACCGGTACAGCAAAACTTACATAAAAACATATTGCCACCATTATAAGACTCTACATTGTCTTCCTTGTTGTTCAAACACTTTACCAGAAAATATCTAGACTTTTAGAGAGGCCAATCATGCAAACCAAATTTCAACGAGCTCTACAGTAGTTCTCCACTAATAGGTGCAATCTACATGATGCAAGAGCTTAAACATGATGTGTTTGAGCAAAAATATTGCCAGGTACCAAATTATTCAAGACAGTATACCAATTACCACATGAAGCATTTTCTGTTTCCAACCAAATAGCAATGAACGAAGCAGTTTCAACCTTCGCCATGAACATTAAAAGTAAAGCTAAGAACACCAGTGTTCATATGAAAAAGCGGAGCGTGTCTCTCTCCCACACAAAGAATGCTAGGATCCGATTTTATTCAAACAAAAACAAAAATAAAAACATACAGATGCTCCAAGTAAAGCACATAAGATGTGACGGAATAAAAATATAGTTTCACTAGAGGTGACCTGATAAGTTGTCGATGAAGAAGGGGATGCCTTGGGCATCCCCAAGCTTAGATGCTTGAGTCCTCTTCAAATATGCAGGGATGAACTACGGGGGCATCCCCAAGCTTAGACTTTTCACTCTTCTTGATTATATTGTATCATCCTCCTCTCTTGACCCTTGAAAACTTCCTCCACACCAAACTCAAAACAAACTCATTAGAGGGTTAGTGCATAATCAAAAATTCACATGTTCAGAGGTAAAATAATCATTCTTAACACTTCTGGACATTGCCCAAAGCTACTGAAAGTTAATGGAATAAACAAATCCATTCAACATAGCAAAAGAGGCAATGTGAAATAAATGGCAGAATCTATCAAAACAGAACAGTCCGTAAAGATGAATTTTTTCGAGGCACTTAACATGCTCAGGTGAAGAAGCTCAAATTGAATGAAAGTTCCGTACATATCTGAGGATTACTCATGAAAATTGGCAGATTTTTCTGCGTTATCTACAGAGAGATCTACTCAAATTCGTGACAGCAAGAAATCTGTTTCTGCGCAGAAATCCAAATCTAGTATCAACCTTACTATCAAAGACTTTACTTGGCACAACAATGCAATAAAATAAAGATAAGGAGAGGTTGCTACAGTAGTAACAACTTCCAAGACAGAAATATAAAACAAAAATTGTTGTAGTAAAATAATGGGTTGTCTCCCACAAGCGTTTTCTTTAACGCCTTTCAGCTAGGCGCTGAAAGTGTAACTCAAGTATTATCAAGAGATGAAGCATCAACATCATAATTGGTACTAATAATAGAATCAAAAGGTAACTTCATTCTCTTCCTAGGGAAGTGTTCCATTCCTTTCTTAAGAGGAAATTGATACTTAATATTCCCTTCCTTCATATCAATAATAGCACCAACAGTTCGAAGAAAAGGTCTTCCCAAAATAATGGGACAAGATGCATTGCATTTAATATCCAAGACAACAAAATCAACGGGGACAAGGTTATTTTTAACCGTAATGTGAACATTATCAATCCTCCCCAAAGGTTTCTTTATAGAATTATCAGCAAGATTAACTTCCAAATAACAATTTTTCAATGGTGGCAAGTCAAGCATATCATAGAGTTTCTTAGGGATAACAGAAATAGTTGCACCAAGATCACATAAAGCATTACAATCAAAATCATTGACCCTCATCTAAATGATGGGCTCCCAACCATCTTCCAACTTCCTAGGAATAGAAGTTTCAAGTTTTAATTTCTCTTCTCTAGCTTTAATGAGAGCATTTGTAATATGTTTTGTAAAGGCCAAATTTATAGCACTAGCATTAGGACTTTTAGCAAGTTTTTGCAAGAACTTAATAACTTCAGAGATATTATGATTATAAAAATCTAAACCATTATGATCTAAAGCAATGGGATCATTGTCCCCAATATTCTGAAAAATTTCAGCAGTTTTATTACAAACAGTTTCAGCAGTTTCAAGCAGTTTAGCACGCTTTGCATTAGGAATAGAAACATTTCCAACACCAATTATTTTACCATTGATAGTAGGAGGTTTAGCAATATGTGAAGCATCAACATTACTAGTGGTGGTAATAGTCCAAACTTTAGCTACATTATTCTTGTTAGCTAGTTTTTCTTCTCTTTCCCACCTAGCATGCAATTCAGCCATCAATCTAATATTTTCATTAATTCGAACTTGGATTGCGTTTGTGTAGCAAATTACTTAATATCTTTAGTTTCATTAGGCATAAATTTCAATTTCAAAAGATCAACATCAGCAACAAGACTATCAACCTTAGAAGCAAGAACATCAATTTTACCAAGCTTTTCTTCAACAAATTTGTTAAAAGCAGTTTGTGTACTAATAAATTCTTTAAGCATGACTTCAAGACTAGAGGGTACACTCCTATTATTGTTGTAAGAATTACCATAAGAATTACCATAACCATTACTATTATTAGAAGGATATGGCCTATAGTTGTTACCAAAATTATTCCTATAAGCATTGTTGTTGAAATTACTATTTTTAATGAAGTTCACATCAACATGCTCTTCTTGAGCAACCAATGAAGCTAAAGGAACATTATTAGGATCAACATTAGATCTACCATTAACAAGCATAGACATAATAACATCAATCTTATCACTCAAGGAGGAGGTTTCTTCGACAGAATTTACCTTCTTACCTTGTGGAGTCCTTTCGGTGTGCCATTCAGAGTAGTTGATCATCATATCATCAAGAAGCTTTGTTGCGGCACCCAAGGTGATGGACATAAAAGTACCTCCAGCAGCTGAATCCAATAGGTTCCTCGAAGAAAAATTTAATCCTGCATAGAAGGTTTGGATGATCATCCAAGTAGTTAGTCCATGGGTAGGGCAATTCTTTACCAAAGATTTCATTCTTTCCCATGCTTGGGCAACATGCTCATTATCCAATTGCTTAAAATTCGTTATGCTACTTCTCAAAGATATAATTTTAGCAGGAGGATAATATCTACCAATGAAAGCATCTTTACATTTAGTCCATGAGTCAATACTATTTTTAGGCAAAGATAGCAACCAATCTTTAGCTCTTCCTCTTAAGGAGAAAGGAAACAATTTCAGTTTTATTATGTCACCATCTACATCATTATACTTTTGCATTTCAAAAAGTTCAACAAAATTATTAAGATGGGCAGCAGCATCATCAGAACTAACACCCGAAAATTGCTCTCTCATAACAAGATTTAGTAAAGCAGGTTTAATTTCATAAAATTCTGCTGTAATAGCAGGTGGAGCAATAGGTGTGCATATAAAATCATTATTATTTGTGCTAGTAAAGTCACACAACTTGGTATTCTCAGGAGTATTCATTTTAGCAGTAGTAAATAAAGCAAACTAAATAAAGTAAAGTAAAAGAAGTAACTAATTTTTTGTGTTTTTAATATAAAGAAAGCAAACAAGACAGTAAATAAGGTAAATGCAAGTAACTAATTTTTTTGTATTTTTGATATAAAGAAAGCAAACAAAGCAAAAAAAATAAAATAAAGTAAAACAAGACAATAACAAAGTAAAGAGATTGGATGTGGGAGACCCCCCTTGCAGCATGTCTTGATCTCCCCGGCAACGGCGCCCGAAAAAGAGCTGCTAACGTGGGAGTTGGATTGCAACGGCACCAGAAAGTAGCTTCCTTGTGACGGTAAAGCACTCGTCCGTTGGGAACGCCAAGAGCAAGGTATGATGTGTACAGCAGCAAGTTTTCCCTCAGTAAGAAACCAAGGTTTATCGAACCAGTAGGAGATGAAGGCCACGTGAAGGTTGTTGGTGGAGGAGTGTAGTGCGGCGCAACACCAGGGATTCTGGCGCCAACGTGGAACCTGCACAACACAATCAAAATACTTTGCCCCAACTTAACAGTGAGTTTGTCAATCTCACCGGCTTGCTGTAAACAATGGATTAAACGTATGGTGTGGAAAATGATGTTTGTTTGCAAAGAACAGTAGAGAACAATGATTGCAGTAGATTGTATTTAGATGTAAAAGAATGGACCGGGGTCCACAGTTCACTAGTGGTGTCTCTCCAATAAGAAATAGCATGTTGGGTGAACAAATTATAGTTGGGCATAACAATGCACATACTTATCATGATGACTAATATGAGATTCACTTAGGACATTACGACAAATTACATAGACCGTTATCCAGCATGCATCTATGCCTAAAAAGTCCACCTTCGGGTTAGCATCCGCACCCCTTCCAGTATTAAGTTGCAAACAACAGACAATTGCATTAAGTATGGTGCGTAATGTAATCAACACAAATATCCTTAGACAAAGCATTGATGTTTTATCCCTAGTGGCAACAGCACATCCACAACCTTAGAACTTTCTGTCACTATCCCAGATTCAATGGAGGCATGAACCCAGTATCGAGCATAAATACTCCCTCTTGGAGTCACAAGTATCAACTTGGCCAGAGCCTCTACTAGCAACGGAGAGCATGCAATATCATAAACAACACATATATGATAGATTGATAATCAACTTGACATAGTATTCCATATTCATCGGATCCCAACAAACACAACATGTAGCATTACAAATAGATGATCTTGATCATGATAGGCAGCTCACAAGATCTAACATGATAGCACAAGAGGAGAAGACAACCATCTAGCTACTGCTATGGACCCATAGTCCAAGGATGAACTACTCACACATCAGTCCGGAGGCGATCATGGTGATGTAGAGTCCTCCGGGTGATGATTCCCCTCTCCGGCAGGGTGCCGGAGGCGATCTCCTGAATCCCCCGAGATGGGATTGGCGGCGGCAGCGTCTCTTGAACTTTTCTCGTATCATGGCTTTCGGTAATAGGGTTTTCGCGACGGAGAGTTTAAGTAGGCGGAAGGGCAGAGTCGGGAGAGGCACGGGGGCCCCACACCATAGGCCAGCGCGGCCCCCCTTGGCCGCGCCACCACGTGGTGTCGGCGCCTCGTGGCCCCACTTCGTATCCTCTTCAGTCTTCTGGAAGCTCCGTGGAAAAATAAGACCCTGGGCTTTTGTTTCGTCCAATTCCAAGAATATTTCCTGTGTAGGATTTCTGAAACCAAAAACAACAGAAAATAGGAACTGGCGCTTCGGCATCTTGTTAATAGGTTAGTGCCGGAAAATGCATATAAATGATGTAAAGTGTATATAAAACATGTGAGTATTGTCATAAAACTAGCATGGAACATAAGAAATTATAGATACGTTTGAGACGTATCACCCACGTGTCCCCTTCACTGTGCTACCGCCTCCTCTCTAGTCGCGTATCCCTTGTAGTTGTTCCCGCTGAACTTATGCACCTGCTCGAGACAGTCTTGCCACTCCTTGTAGACACCTAGAACGCGGCCCTTGTACACAATGTATGTCGGCATCTCTATTGACAAGGCATATTAGTATATCATATTAGTACATCATGCATATATGTTGATAAATATTAGATCAAAGCATATAATAAAGTCGAACACAACAACAATGACCACCATTTAAGTTCGCGATGCGCACACACAAGACGACGTCCATCGATACACACAAACCGATGAACATAGCCGGGGAACTAAAAATATCATTTTCATAAAAACTAGCTTCCGCAAGCTTAGGATTTTCCATAGCATTAGCAATAATGGTGTTCAAATAATTTATAATAATAACATTGCTATTAGTATGCAAATAAAGTTCCATATGTTTTTTTTATTTTCTCTTCAAACACCTCATGTCCCAACTCAAGATAATTACTATAAAGCTCTCTAATTTTGTTGTTGTTTTCCATTAAGCCTAACTAGTGAAAATAAAAACAAGAAAAAAGAGATATAATTACAGAATCTAAATTAAATAACTTCGAGCACTCACCAGCAACTAGAACACTTAGTAGCCAGTAGATGTGAATACCTTTTACCTTACCTCCCTGGTAACGGCTCCACGAAAGAGCTTGATGTCTACGCACACTTCAATTCTTGTAGACAGTGTTGGGCCTCCAAGTGCAAAGGTTCGTAGAACAGCATCAAGTTTCCTTAAGTGGATCACCCAAGGTTTATCGAACTCAGGGAGGTAGAGGTCAAAGATATCCCTCTCAAGCAACCCTGCAATTACGATACAAGAAGTCTCTTTTGTCGTCAACACACCCAATACACTTCTCAGGTGTATAGGTGCACTAGTTCGGTGAACAGATAGTGAAATATAAGTAATATGGATGATTATAAGTGGTAATTGCAATCTAAAATAAAAATGGCTGCAAGAAAACATGTAGCTGAACTGGTTGTAAAAGGTATTTCAATGCTTAGAAACAAGGCCAAGGGCTCTTACTTTCACTAGTGGAAACTCTCAACAATGATATCATAATTGAATACATAAATATTATCTCTTCACCACACTACTCTGAATCACTCTCCAGTTGGATAAAAAATACAAATTCACTGCGTAGGGCTGCATAAGCACTCCTTAAAGTTCGCGTTCCCAATGTATGGAAACCTCACGCTATCACTTTGAGCATACAAAGATAGTACTAAGACACCACAATTGATAAGTATTTCTATAAATTAAGCTTAAGAGACACACACACGGTATGCACACTGTCACATTCAGACAGTGGGACAAGTTGTCTCCGGAGAACACATAATAAAACCCCTTGAGTAGCATAATAGTTGAAGAATAATATCTACTTATTCAACTAGATTACAAAGCTCCTGATCACATAAAGATAATATCATGGGAGAGAGATAGACCACATAGCTACAGGTAAAACCGCCAGCCCCGAGGGAGAACTACTCCCTCCTTATCATGGGAGTCAGTAACGGCGATGAAGATGACGGTGGAGTCGACGGAGATGGCTTCGGGGGCAATTCCCCGTACCGATAGGGTGCCGGAACAGAGACTTATGTCCCCCGAAACTTGTCTTCGGTGGCGGCGGAGCTACGGAAGTTTTCTAGGAATATGACTCCGGGGTTTAGGTTTTCCCGAACATGTGAATAAATAGGCGGAAGGGCGAGGCCGGTGGTTGCCTGAGGGGCCCACACCACCCCTAGGCGCGGCCAGGGGCTGGGCCACACCTAGGCCAAGTGTGGTCGCCTCGTGGCGCTTCTTCGTCTGCACTCTGGACTCTGTCTTCGTTTCGGTAATATAGGAACTTCGGCTTTAGTTTTGTCCAATTCCGAGAATATTCCATGTACAACTTTTCTGAAATACAAAAACAACAGAAAATAGGGAACTGGCAATGTGGCATCTTGTTAACAGGTAAGTTCCCGAAATGCGTAAAAATGCCACGAAGTGTAAAGAAAACAAATAGCAATCGATATAAAAAAAGCATGGAGCATCAAAATTATAGATACGTTTGCGACGTATCAGGTTGCTCCTAAGCCAGTTCTCGTTGACAGAGAGCGGGCATCATTCTTGCATAACATCAAGTGCATGATCACCGCATTGCCCATAAGGATGAGATCACGGACCGGGCCAACTTTCCGTTGGCTCCAAATCTGCAACTCATGGTTAGTGCAGCATAGCTTAAGCTCAAGTCGGCGCAAGGGCTTTTCTAGCGACTCCCCCTCCACACACCTTACTTTAACCTCATCTAGGAACCCGTCGAGCTTCAGCCAAAAGTGCTCGAAACAGAACCTCTTGTTGACGTGTGACTCCACCGCCGTAGACATGAGGATAGGGCAGTGTTCAGAAACAGACGAGGAGACGGTCGTAAGTGAAGCATAGGGGTATAGATCATCCCAGTCCATAGAGGCAAACCAACGGTCAAGCTTGACTAACATTGACGGCGTCCGGCCGTTGCTCCAGGTGAAGTGTCGTCCTATCAAAGGCGACTCCCGTAGCTCAAGGTCGTTGAGACACCGACGAAAGAGGCCGATGGCGCGTCGATCCACAATGGAAGTGTTCCTGTCCGCGGCATCGATAATGAGGTTGAAATCGCCAACGACAGCCCACGGTCCTTGGAGCGCAACACGCAGGGCCCGCGGCTCATCAAGGGAAACCGGCTGAAGTGAGACACATGTCGGGCCATAGATGGTGGTGAGCCACCACGCCGTGCCGCCATGAAAAGACAACTCGATGGAGAACGAGAGGTTGTCAACGTGGCTTTGGAGCACACGGACCTCATCAGACATCCATGCGATGATGACACCACCAGCATTGCCGACCGCGGGCAAGTAAGCAAACCCGTCGAAACGGGGGTCAAAACATTCCACTATATCAAAACGGGACCTTCTACTCCTGTTATCACCCGAATTTGACCAAGTCAGAGGTGGGCCGCGATCAAGGTGGATTTGAAGATTATATATTGAAGAATATACGTGAATCGGCCTTGGATAGCAAGTTTGGGCTAGTTTGCCCTTGTATCTGTAACATAGTAGGATATGTGTCGATGTAGTTAGAGTTGGGCCCGTGCCCGGTTGGGACTATTCCCACGATTAGAGAGTCTACGGACTATAAATATGTATCTAGGGTTTATGGAATAAACAACAACCAACGTTCAACCAACACAAATCAATCTCGGCGCATCGCCAACTCCTTCGTCTCGAGGGTTTCTACCGGTAAGCGACATGCTGCCTAGATCGCATCTTGCGATCTAGGCAGCACAAGCTCCATGTTGTTCATGCGTTGCTCGTACTGAAGCCTTGTTGATGGCGAGCAACGTAGTTATCATAGATGTGTTAGGGTTAGCATAGTTCTTCGTATCATATGCTTGCGTAGTGCAACCCCTGCATATCTAGCCGCCCTTACACCTATCTTAGGTGTAGGGGCGGCACCCCGCTTGATCATAATTTAGTAGATTCGATCCGTTACAGTTGCTCCTTGATTCTTGAAGGATTAGTTCAATATCTGCAATAGTTAGGCCTTACAAAGGGTTGGAGGATCCAGCGGCACGTAGGGTGTCGTTCGCAAGTCCTAGACAGGATGTTCCGGGGATCAACCTCGTGTTGGTTTTTAGGCCTTGTCTAGGATCGGCTTACGATCACCGTGCGTGGCCGCGAGGCCCAATCCTGAGTAGGATGATCCGATTATGCGGTGAAAACCCTAAATCGTCGTAGATCTCTTTAGCTTTATCTTGATCAAGCAGGACCACCATATATTCGTGCACCTCGTACGAATCATGGGTGGATCGGCTCCCTTAGCCGATTCACAGGATAACCTGAGAGCCGATCGAGGCTCGTATTTAATGTTTACGTGTATGCCATGCAGGAAACTAAGCGAGGCATCTCCATCACCTTCCTGACCAGGTATAGGTTAGGTGGCACGCCCTTGCATCAGCATCGGACGTGTGACCAGAAGGCTTTGCGGGCCGTCGCTCGGAGGGACCTCGGCCAGCCGCAGCCCTAGGTTGTTCCCGGCTCTACGGTGTTGCCCGTCGCTGCCCGCCGGTGGGTTTCTGACGACAACACATTCTGGCACGCCCGGTGGGACAAGCTTCTACATCAACCACATCGCCATCTACATCTGAGATGGCGGACGGCACGCCAGTCACATACGAGGATCTGACCGACGAACTCAAGAAGAAGCATGACGAGATCAAAGTCATCCTCGAAGCCGACCTCATCGGCTCATATCACAGAACCCGTTCACATGGCATCAGGTGGAAGGGGTTCTCACCGGAAGGCGCGCTCGATGGAGTGGACCTATCCGTCCCGTCAGAAGGACGAACCAGGGCCGTGCGCCAGGAGATTAGCGGCATGGTGACTCACTCGTTGCATCTCCATTCTGAGAGCCTGGTGAATACTTTGGAGCATGTCGCCGTTCGGATGATCAAGGAGGTCGTGAAGCATCAGCACTCTCTATCAGAGCCAGCTCTCGGGACCTACCAAGGAAAAGTGCCTAATGCACCGTCATGCGCCGTTGACAGGGTTAACGACACTTACCCTGGGAGGTGCCAGCCAAGAGACTCGTTCAACATCAACATGATAGAACTGGGGCACCCCCCTGATGAGGGTAGAGGCGAGGGCAACTGCTCTCGCAGCGAAGATAAGGAAGAAGCTGCTCCACGCGATCGGCTCCGACACTGCCGAAAGATCCTGGTGATGATCAAGATGGAAGCCGATTCTAGCGATCGGCCTGTATCATCCATACCACCTGTTCTCCCAGTATATGGCGTCGACCTCACAGGGGACGGAAAGCTAGGGTATGGGTTTACATCGGCTGACGAGCTGGAGGAAGTCGAAATTGGTCCTGGGGATAAGCCGCGACCGACTTTTATCAGCAAGAAGCTAGATCCACAGCTTAGGGGACAGATGATGGCTCTGTTAAAAGAATACCCAGATTGCTTTGCATGGGATTACACGGAGATGCCTGGGTTGGACAGGAGCATCATTGAACATCGGCTCCCCCTTAAGAAAGGATTTCGGCCGTTCCAACAACGAGCACGTCAGATGAGGGCCGAAATTCTGGAAGAAGTCAAGAAAGAGATCGAGAAAATGTTGGCCGCCGGATTCATCAGGCCATGCAGATATGCTGAGTGGATCTCCAGTATCGTTCCTGTAGAGAAGAAGGACGGTCGATGGCGGGTGGCCATCGATTTCCGAGATCTCAACAGAGCCACTCCAAAGGACGAGTATCCGATGCCCGTAGCAGAAACGTTGATAAACGCCGCTGCTGGCCACAAGGTGTTGAGCTTCATGGACGGCAACGCCGGCTATAACCAGATCTTCATGGCTCCGGAAGATATACACAAGACCGCATTCAGAGTGCCAGGGGCAGTAGGCTTGTTTGAGTATGTGGTCATGACCTTTGGGTTGAAGAATGCTGGTGCAACGTACCAACGAGCCATGAATTATATATTTCATGATCTGATCGGAAAGTTGGTGGAGATCTATATCGACGACGTGGTAGTCAAATCTGTCTCCATGGAGGGACACTTGGATGATTTACGGCACGTCCTGGACCGAACTCGGAAATTCGGACTGAGAATGAATCCGAAGAAGTGTGCCTTTGGCGTGACGGCTGGTCAGTTCCTAGGTTTTCTGGTTCATGAACGGGGAATTGAGATCGGCCTGAAAAGTCAGGAGGCGGCGCGTACCATGCAGCCGCCAACCACGAAGAAGGAGCTCCAACGTCTCATCGGCAAAATCAATTTCGTCCGACGATTCATCTCTAATCTGTCAGGGCGAATCGAGCCGTTCATGGCGCTGGTGAAAACTAAATCTGACGACGAGTTCCACTGGGGGGCAGAACAGCAACAGGCGTTTGACGAGATTAAGCGGTATCTGACGACGCCGCCTGTGCTAGTTCCGCCCCAGCAAGACCGACCGTTCTACATCTACTTGTCAGTAGCTGACACATCCATCGCTTCGGTAGTGGTGCAACTCTATGAGGGCGTTGAGAAGGTCGTTTTCTACCTCAGCAGGAGGATGCTGGACGCGGAGACAAGATATCCTGAGGTCGAGAAACTTTCCCTTTGCCTGTTCTTTACCTGCACCAAGCTCCATCACATCCTTTTGACGGCAGAGATCATCGTCATATGCAAGTCAGATGTTGTCAAGCACATGTTGTCGGCCCCTGTTCTGAAAGGCCGACTTGGTAAGTGGATGTTTGCGTTATCAGAGTTCGATCTCCGGTATCAGCCTGCGAAAGCAGTCAAGGGACAAGCGTTGGCCGATCTTATCGCTGAACGGATCAGTACCAATATAGCAGCACTATCTATACGTGCATGGGCTATGTTCTTCGATGGATCGGTTTGTGACGATGGTTGTGGCATCGGCATTCTGCTCGTATCGCCTCGGGGGGCAGAATACTCCTTCTCCATCAGATTATCTACCCCTTGCACCAACAACGTGGCAGAATATGAGGCAATACGTAAGGGAATGGAGTTGCTACTGGAGGCCGGAGCAGAAGCAGTAGAGCTTTTTGGGGACTCAAAGTTGGTGATTAACCAGCTCACGGATGAATATAAGTGCGAAAGTGAATTGCTTTTCCCATATTGGGCGGACTGCCGTGAGTTGATGACACAGTTTCGGTACATCAACTTTAATTGGGTCCCAAGATCCCAAAATGCCGAGGCCAACAATCTAGCACAAATGGCGTCAGGCTACATAGATACAGCTGACGGGTCAGAAGTTCAGATACAATTCCTGGAACAGGATGATTGGAGAGCCGAAATCTTCAATTATTTAAAAGATTCGGCTCGGGGGGCACCCAAGCGGATAAGATACAAAGCCATGAAGTATGTCCTTATAGGAGACGACATGTTCTACAGGACGTTGGAAGGATTGCTACTCAAATGCCTGGGACCGACTGAGTCTAATCGGCTTTTACATGAGGTTCATGAAGGCGCCTGTGGAACGCATCAGTCGGCTCATAAGATGAAGTGGCTGATCAGACGATCAGGGTTTTATTGGCCCACCATGCTTGAAGATTGCTTCAATTATTACAAGGGGTGCCAAGCGTGTCAGATGTTCGGGAAGATTCAGATGGTACCAGCATCAGCGATGAACTCTATCATCAAGCCTTGGCCGTTTCGGGGGTGGGGCATGGATATGATCGGCAAAATCCATCCGGCGTCGAGCAAAAAACACGAATGGATTTTGGTTATCACAGATTACTTCACCAAGTGGGTGGAAGCCGTCCCTATGAAGAAGGTGAAATCAGAAGATGTGATCAAATTTGTGAAAGAACACGTCATTCATAGGTTCGGGATTCCCCAAACCATCACGACCGATGGAGGTTCGGTCTTTGTTTCTAAAGAATTCAGGAAGTTCTGCGATGACATGGGGATTAAACTGATCCGATCATCCCCATACTATGCTCAAGCTAATGGGCAGGCTGAAGCGTCCAATCAGAGTCTAATCAGGCTGATCAAGAGGAAAATTGATGAGAACCCTAGGGATTGGCATGAGAAGTTGTCAGAAGCATTATGGGCCTATCGCATGTCGTGCCATGGGGCTATAAAGACTTCGCCGTACCAGCTCGTCTATGGACAGGAAGCCGTATTGCCTTGGGAAATTACGGCTGGATCAAGACGTGTCACGTTTCAGAATGATCTGACAGCTGAAGAATATGCAGCTTTGATGAGCGACACTATTGAGGACGCAACAGAGCTTAGGCTTTGGTCGTTGGAAAAGATTAAGGACAACAAAGCCAGGGTGGCTCGTGCCTACAATAAAAAGGTTAGACCAAAAGAGTTCCAAGTTGGTGATCTAGTATGGCAAGCTGTGTTGCCGTTGGGAACCAGGGACAAGGCATATGGCAAATGGTCTCCTAATTGGCACGGTCTGTACAAAGTTGTCCAGGCCTTGAAGGGTAATGCATACATGCTGGAAGAGTTGAGCGGCGAGAAGTTCCCAGTAGCTGTCAATGGTCAACACCTCAAGAAGTATTTCCCAAGCATGTGGGATGATGGACAGTAAGATGTGGGGGCCGATGTCAAATCGGCTAGAGAAAAAAAAAACAAAAAAAAAAATCATCACAGCCGATGCGCAGGCATCGACTTGAGAAAACGTATGGGGATAACAGTATGCAAATGCAGCCGATGCACGGGCATCGACTTCAGAATAACAAAGCCGATATCGACTCTAGAGGAATAAGCTCAGATTAGCAAGTTAACGGAATCGGTTCAGGCCAGAAATCATGATATGTGAGACGAATCTCCTTATGGTTGCCGAGGAATTCAATCTGATTAGGCAGCAGCTTGACCTCAGATCGCAATATGAGCCGATGTTCTGCTATCGGCTCCCTGTACGGCAGCTCCATTCGACAATCAGCAAGGTTGACAAGGAAGCGAAATTAATTAAGGGATTTTTTCTTCATTAATAGGGGGATTCCTTACAAAGAAAGAGCTGATTGCTCAAGGGAGAAGAGGGCAAAAGCCGGCTACTACTACTGATCACTAATCTGGCCGTTGCCGCCCTCGTCGTCGCTGCCTCCGGTGCAGCTGCTGAGAGGCTCCTCATCGGAACTTCTGTAGCTTTTTACAGGGGCTTCATCTTCCTCATCGTCGTCCTCGCTGTCGTCGTCCCACCAGGTGCGGAGATGCTTCGCGGGTGGGTAACCTTCAAGGGAGTCATCGTCATCGTCCTCCTCCTCCGCCTCTTCCTCAGAAGAGGTGAAATCGTCCCAGGAAAAGCGGTCGTCCTCGCTCTCCGCTTCTTCTTCCCCTTCGACGAGGAATTGAAGGTCGCCCTCTCCATCGGTCAGGGATTTGTCATCCTCAGACCAGATGGAGGAATCTCATAAAAGATCGACGAGGAAGAAGAGGAAGAGGAAGGCATGGCTATGGGAGATTGGGGGTTTTTTGGGTGCCGATGGCCAGAACAGAGCAGGATGATGAAGTGGCAAACTGCTCAGAGCGGTTAAATAAAGGGGCTATGGTGAAAGATTCAATGCCACAGCAGTTTCCGAGGAGGTGGTGCCCAAAGACAACGGTCAAATCACGCGGAAGACAGGGCATCATGATGAAGAATGCTGCGACGGTTCTGCTCTGCCATGACATGACCCGACGAAGAAAAAACGGAGTGATTTTGGAATTATCAATTCCAAAACCAGGGGGGCATGTGTTATCACCCGAATTTGACCAAGTCAGAGGTGGGCCGCGATCAAGGTGGATTTGAAGATTATATATTGAAGAATATACGTGAATCGGCCTTGGATAGCAAGTTTGGGCTAGTTTGCCCTTGTATCTGTAACATAGTAGGATATGTGTCGATGTAGTTAGAGTTGGGCCCGTGCCCGGTTGGGACTATTCCCACGATTAGAGAGTCTACGGACTATAAATATGTATCTAGGGTTTATGGAATAAACAACAACCAACGTTCAACCAACACAAATCAATCTCGGCGCATCGCCAACTCCTTCGTCTCGAGGGTTTCTACCGGTAAGCGACATGCTGCCTAGATCGCATCTTGCGATCTAGGCAGCACAAGCTCCATGTTGTTCATGCGTTGCTCGTACTGAAGCCTTGTTGATGGCGAGCAACGTATTTATCATAGATGTGTTAGGGTTAGCATAGTTCTTCGTATCATATGCTTGCGTAGTGCAACCCCTGCATATCTAGCCGCCCTTACACCTATCTTAGGTGTAGGGGCGGCACCCCGCTTGATCATAATTTAGTAGATTCGATCCGTTACGGTAGCTCCTTGATTCTTCAAGGATTAGTTCAATATCTGCAATAGTTAGGCCTTACAAAGGGTTGGAGGATCCAGCGGCACGTAGGGTGTCGTTCGCAAGTCCTAGACAGGATGTTCCGGGGATCAACCTCGTGTTGGTTTTTAGGCCTTGTCTAGGATCGGCTTACGATCACCATGCGTGGCCGCGAGGCCCAATCCTGAGTAGGATGATCCGATTATGCGGTTGTTATCACCAGAATTTGACCAAGCCGGAAGGTGGGCCGCGATCAAGATGGGCTTGAAGATTATGCATTGAAGAATACGTGAATCGGCCTTGTGTATCAAGTTTGGGCTAGTTTGCCCGTGTATCTGTAACATAGTAGGATACGTGTCGGTTAGTTAGAGTTGGGCCCGTGCCCGGTTGGGACTATTCCCACGTTAGAAAGTCTACGGACTATAAATATGTATCTAGGATTTATGGAATAAACAACAACCAACGTTCAACCAACAAAATCAATCTCGGCGCATCGCCAACTCCTTCGTCTCGAGGGTTTCTACCGGTAAGCGACATGCTGCCTAGATCGCATCTTGCGATCTAGGCAGCACAAGCCCCACGTTGTTCATGCGTTGCTCGTACTGAAGCCTTGTTGATGGCGAGCAACGTAGTTATCATAGATGTGTTAGGGTTAGCATAGTTCTTCGTATCATATGCTTGCGTAGTGCAACCCCTGCATGTCTAGCCGCCCTTACACCTATCTTAGGTGTAGGGGCGGCACCCCGCTTGATCATAGTATAGTAGATTTGATCCGTTATGGTTGCTCCTTGATTCTTCAAGGATTAGTTTAATATCTGCAATAGTTAGGCCTTATAAGGGGCTGGAGGATCCAGCGGCACGTAGGGTGTCGTTCGCAAATCCTAGACAGGACGTTCCGGGAATCAACCTCGCGTTGGTTTTTAGGCCTTGTCTAGGATCGGCTTACGATCACCGTGCGTGGCCGCGAGGCCCAATCCTGAGTAGGATGTTCCGATTATGCGGTGAAAACCCCAAATCGTCGTAGATCTTATCAGCTTTACCTTGATCAAGCAGGACCACCATATATTCGTGCACCTCGTACGAATCATGGGTGGATCGGCTCCCATGAGCCGATTCACGGGATAACCTGAGAGCCGATCGAGGCTCGTATTTAATGTTTACGTGTATGCCATGCAGGAAACTAAGCGAGGCATCTCCATCACCTTCCTGACCAGGTATAGGTCAGGTGGCACGCCCTAGCATCAGCATCGGACGTGTGACCAGAAAGCTTTGCGGGCCGTCGCTCGGAGGGACCAGGGCCAGCCGAAGCCCTAAGTTGTTCCCGGCTCTACTGTGTTGCCTGTCGCTACCCGCCGGTGGGTTTCTGACGACAACACATTCTGGCACGCCCGGTGGGACGATTCGACAATTCGACTGTGGTGAGAGGCTGGTATGAACTCTATTTGTTTTCATTTTTGTACATATACTCATCCGTGTGAGCATGCTTAGTTGGTTCATGTGAGGTATATGTCATTTAAAGAAAGTCTAGTAGTTCATGATCTCTCATGTTTAGCTCCAATCTATTAATATGAGTAGCATGTCATGGATGTTTGCTTGCATTGTTTTATTCATAAGTAGGTATGGCATTGTGGTATCCTCCTCTGAATAATTCATTTATATCGACTTGGCACATGCTCACGCATGCATATGACTGGACAAAAGTCAACTAAGCCTCGATGATTTAATTTACTTCAGAGTTCTTGTATCACTTTTATGCCTCCGTTAATTTATTTTGCCGCAAGCGTGATTATGACAGTTACTGCTCTCTTGATTTGTCGCTCCCCAGTCTATTGCTAGCCTTCACTTGTACTGAGCGGGAACGCTGCTCGTGCGTGCAAATACCTGAAAACCAAGTTGTTCCAAAAGTGTCCACCATAAATACCTATGCATGGCATTTCAAACCATTCCAAGTAAATTCTCATGCGCTACCTTTAAAACCTTCAAAATGCTTCTCAATTTGTGTTTATGTTTCATAGCTCATGAGGAAGTATGTGGTGTTTAGCTTTCAACCTTGTCATTTACTTTTGACGGACTCTCATACGGACTAGTGGCACATCCGCTTATCCAATAATTTTGCAAAAAGAGCTGGCAATGGGATTCCCAGTCCCGAATTAATTAACTTAAATAGACACTCCTCCATGGTTTGTGATTGATGGGCGGCACCCGAAGGATTCGGTTAGCCATGGCTTGTGTAAGCAAAGGTTGGGGGGAGTGTCATCATCATAATAAAACTAAAATAAAAAGGCACTCCTTCATGGTATGTGATTGTTGGCAGGCACCCGAGGATTCGGTTAGCCATGGTTTGTGTAAGAAAGGCTGGAAGGAGTGCCACATAAATATGCAAATAATTCATGGGAGCCGCTCTTGGGAGTCCGGTTGGCGAGGTAGTTAGTGTACCCATTACCATTCGTTGACAACAACAAACACCTCTCAAAATAATTTTACTCTTGTTTTAAAAAAAATGAAAAGCTCTAGCGCATGTTAATCCCTGCTTCCCTCTGCGAAGGGTCAATCTTTTATTTTTATGTTGTGTCTCCATCCTTTCTTTGAGCACTTTCTTGAGAGCACAACTGTCATTCTTAGTATAATATGCTTGTCTCAAAATATTATTGATTGTGGTATAACTTTGATGCTTTTATCTTTGTCAATCTCTATTTCTAGTCTTTCTATGAACCTTAGAGGTGCCTGAGCATTTATGTTTTGCTATTCAAATACAGGCAAGCGAGATACCACTTTATCATACTCTCTTATGAACATTGCAATCCTGCTTATATACATGATTCATGATGCTTATTATTAATTGTTGGTACCTCTCCATGATTGACATAGCTGTTAGATGATCTTATTTGCATGCATCTCATTATGAACTGCCTAAGTATTAGCCATAGCATGAGAATATATACATCATATGAGCAAATGTGTTCGTGAAAGTTCTTTTATCGCTCAGTTGTTAACTGAATTGCTTCAACACGACTGCGTGCGCATCGACGTCACGAAGGACGGGGTTAGGCTGGTTTTAGCCACCGGCCTGACGGTATAGCAAGAGCAAGCCTATGAATAAACGTGGCGAGGCCGATTTTTGGGATCAGCCCCAAGGAGCTATGGAGGAACATTGCAAGCCTTCATTGAGCGCTTCAATCAACGTGGAGACCGATTCCAGCAATCGGCCAAAATTATCCTCAACATACGTTCGGCATGTGGTCAACATTGATCTAATGGGCAGCGGTTTACGTCGGCTGATGAGAGTAAACTTTAGTCCTAATGGAGCCGACGTTCAAAGACAGTGCCTTGGCTAACTACAGAGCCGATATCCGCAGTAACCTGGCAGATTCGGTTCGGGGGGCACCTAATCGGATGAACATGTGCGATACATGCGCAGTAACATATTGGGGGCCGATAGAAAATCGGCCCGTAAAAAAAAAATTCATGATACACAGCCGATGCACAGTCATCGACTCTAGCACAGATTACACAGCAGGGTCTACCTGGGTCTTCAGTTCAGCTTCAAGGCCTTCTGCTTCCATCTCTTTGATGAGCCGATCTTGGTGCCCAAACCTTCTCTTTGAGGATTTTCGACACCCTTTGGCAAGGTCGCCAGTCCAGCAGTACTGTCAGAAGCCTGTTGGTCTTTGCTCGTCAAGCCGTCAGTTATTCGTCTATGACATCAGCTTTTGACGGAAGAAGAGACGATCGATGGGGGCAAGTTTAGCTGGCTCGGCATGGTGGACGATCTGAACGTCTTTATCTTTATCCTCGCCTTGACTGAGGCTCGGGGGGCAGCTAATCTGGTAGACACTTTGTTTTGGAAGCCGATTGGAAGGTCATCGGCTGGCCCGGCATCATAACCTTCTTCAAAGGCGGTGGATTGTTACAGGTGAAGACCATCAGAGCTGCTGGAAGGAACCTAAAAGGGGATCCATCATCATTGACCCTTTGTACATAAGATCTCAAAGTCGTCAGTTGGGAGGATGAAGGATGGATTGTGAACGACCGGTGCGTTATCATCGGCTCATTGAGCAGGTCAACAGATCATTCCTAAGCTAGGACCCATGGCATTTGAGATGATTCTCTCGGTGCGGTTAAGTAAAGGGGATATGGTAGAGATTCAATGCCACAGCAGTTCCCGAGGAGATAGTGCCCAAAGAAAAATAAAACTGCCAAGTCACACGGAGAAGGTGAGAAGGCAAGGCATCATGATGAAGGATACTGCGATGGTTCTGCTCTGCTACGACATGACCCGACGAAGGAAGGACAGAGTGATTTTGGAATTATCAATTCCAAAACCAGGGGGGCATGTGTTATCACCAGAATTTGACCAAGCCGGAAGGTGGGCCGCGATCAAGATGGGCTTAAAGATTATGCATTGAAGAATACGTGAATCGGCCTTGTGTATCAAGTTTGGGCTAGTTTGCCCGTGTATCTGTAACATAGTAGGATACGTGTCGGTTAGTTAGAGTTGGGCCCGTGCCCGGTTGGGACTATTCCCACGTTAGAAAGTCTACGAACTATAAATATGTATCTAGGGTTTATGGAATAAACAACAACCAACGTTCAACCAACAAAATCAATCTCGGCGCATCGCCAACTCCTTCGTCTCGAGGGTTTCTACCGGTAAGCGACATGCTGCCTAGATCGCATCTTGCGATCTAGGCAGCACAAGCCCCACGTTGTTCATGCGTTGCTCGTACTGAAGCCTTGTTGATGGCGAGCAACGTAGTTATCATAGATGTGTTAGGGTTAGCATAGTTCTTCGTATCATATGCTTGCGTAGTGCAACCCCTGCATGTCTAGCCGCCCTTACACCTATCTTAGGTGTAGGGGCGGCACCCCGCTTGATCATAGTATAGTAGATTCGATCCGTTACGGTTGCTCCTTGATTCTTCAAGGATTAGTTTAATATCTGCAATAGTTAGGCCTTATAAGGGGCTGGAGGATCCAGCGGCACGTAGGGTGTCGTTCGCAAGTCCTAGACAGGACGTTCCGGGAATCAACCTCGCGTTGGTTTTTAGGCCTTGTCTAGGATCGGCTTACGATCACCGTGCGTGGCCGCGAGGCCCAATCCTGAGTAGGATGTTCCGATTATGCGGTGAAAACCCCAAATCGTCGTAGATCTTATCAGCTTTACCTTGATCAAGCAGGACCACCATATATTCGTGCACCTCGTACGAATCATGGGTGGATCGGCTCCCATGAGCCGATTCACGGGATAACCTGAGAGCCGATCGAGGCTCGTATTTAATGTTTACGTGTATGCCATGCAGGAAACTAAGCGAGGCATCTCCATCACCTTCCTGACCAGGTATAGGTCAGGTGGCACGCCCTAGCATCAGCATCGGACGTGTGACCAGAAAGCTTTGCGGGCCGTCGCTCGGAGGGACCAGGGCCAGCCGAAGCCCTAAGTTGTTCCCGGCTCTACTGTGTTGCCTGTCGCTACCCGCCGGTGGGTTTCTGACGACAACAGCGGTGAAAACCCTAAATCGTCGTAGATCTCATTAGCTTTATCTTGATCAAGCAGGACCACCATATATTCGTGCACCTCGTACGAATCATGGGTGGATCGGCTCCCTTAGCCGATTCACAGGATAACCTGAGAGCCGATCGAGGCTCGTATTTAATGTTTACGTGTATGCCATGCAGGAAACTAAGCGAGGCATCTCCATCACCTTCCTGACCAGGTATAGGTCAGGTGGCACGCCCTTGCATCAGCATCGGACGTGTGACCAGAAGGCTTTGCGGGCTGTCGCTCCGAGGGACCTCGGCCAGCCGCAGCCCTAGGTTGTTCCCGGCTCTACGGTGTTGCCCGTCGCTGCCCGCCGGTGGGTTTCTGACGACAACAACTCCGAAAGTCACACGACGGATGCCATCGCATCACCTACCTCGAACTTAACAGCAGATCGTCGCGCCTAGCTATTAAGGCCCCTGGCGTTCCAAATGGCTAAGCACAGATTTTTTTCCCATGGAGACGACCCACCAAAAGCCACCAAGCGAGCACACTCAGGCACACGGCGCATCCACCAAGGATTCCTTGCCGATCTCCGGGCAGCTCAAGCCGATGCACTGACTTGCTCAGGCCCCAAGGGCGAAGCAAAAATGGCGGCGTACTCTTCAAGATGGGTGGCGGACAACTTTTCATTGTCGCGGCAAATACCAAGCTTGCTCATCAAGATCCGATGTGCGCGCTTGACGGCGGACAATGAGATACCCTTCCCTTTGGCGGCGAGGCGACGGTTACGGCGGGCCGAAGAAGGCGGTGCGTGGAACAGGCGGCGGCAGACTAGCTTGGGATCTGGTAGGCTGAGCAGAGGGTCCTCAAGACGCCGACGAAACTGTTGCAGCAGCACGGACAAGGTTTGGATATCCTCTAGAAGCGGGGAGCCATCAATGTCCAGAGGCATCTGCACTGCAGCATGGCCATCAGACTGCTGAGCGGCAATAGTGTTGTCCATGTTATCCGAGGCCGCAGGATTTAGTGGCCTCACATGCAGCTGCACGTCCTCCAACAGATGGGACCAGCGACGGGTGGGGGAATCTCCGCCGTGTCATGACTATCTAACGTCATAGAGGGAGCATCGTTGTCTACATTCTCCGAGGCCACAGGGGTTGTCACCCTCACATGCACCTGCATGTCCGCATGGGACCGAGCGGGAGGCGTGGGCAATGTTGACAGGGAACCACGTGAACCCTGCGCGGAGCAGCGCTGCCCCCTAACAGGGGACGAAAGGAGTTATCCAGGAAACCCGCATCCACCTCGAGAACAACCCGATGTTCAGACAAGAAGGTTTCGGCAGCTTCAGGGGCACCAACGTCACCACGCAGGCAGAGCTGACCAAGCCCATCCGAGTGCCCGGAGGAGTATGGGCGTTGACAGGAGGAGCCAAAGCTGTGCCCCGTGAGAGGGTCTCGGTCATCGCACGACGACTAGGCCCAAGTAGCATGCGCACAACCCGTGTCCACTGGACCAACCATCGCCCCGACGGAACTAGGGCTGGCGTAAGTCGCAAGTGGTGGCCCCACAGCCACCAAGCGCGAGGAAGAATGCAAGTAAGTCTCAGGGCGACAACGGTCGGAAATCGCCGGAGAGGGAGTTGCGGCAACAACAGGAGCTGGTACGGGGGCAATGGGCGCACCCAAGACTTCAGTATCAACTGCCTCCTCCACCCCATCGTGGCGGCGCCTCCTCCTTGGAGCCCGACGGTGGCGTCGTCGATGCGCAACTGCCCCAACCGGAGCCGCCACATCCACGTCCTCTCTGGGAGCAGAGCCAAGCCCGCTATCGCCGTCAGGTCTGCAAGCGGCATGCCCGCCGCTGCCTTGGCCGTCGGAGCCGTCAGAGGAGGGCGGCGTTCTAGCTATGATCCAGCGATCAACCCAAAAGCGGATGCAGTACCACAGCACCTTGGGATTGGAGATGTGCGGGCGCCGTCGTCCCATGGACACATGGAGCCGCTGGCCGGAGCTAGGCTCCGGCACCATGAGCCACCGCACCACCGGAATAGCAACGACGTCTTGAGTCCAGAGGGCCAAGCGGAAGCATGACATGTCCCGACGCGAAGCTGTGGCCGGATCAACCGAACCAATGATGCCGCAACCATCAAGAAGCTTCACGACCGTGCGTTCAGTCCACGTGTGGGCAGGAATGCCACGAATCTCGAGGTCAACGCCGTATGGCGTCTCCCGCAGGACCGCACCGGCGTGCCACCACCATGGCTGAAGGTATAGCGTGCTGGACAACGAGGAGACCACCTCAGCAGCGAGGAGTCTAGCATGGACCTCCATGGAACCACAGAGAATGAGGAAGTCCGCTGGATCTGAGGTGCAAATGGAGAAGTCCACATCCACCGAAAGAAGCAGCTGCACGTTGATGGCGGCGGCGGCTGCCTCCAGGGTCACCACGCGGTCCCCGGACACCAAGACGGCGACAGCGCGGTCGAGGTCCTCCTCCATCTAGACCATACCAGTGGACGAACAGACGTGGCAGATGTCCAGCGCATCCGGCGATGCCGACCTGGCCACAGCCTCGGCCTCGGACGGCGAGGTTGGCAGAGGCCACGGAGCGAAGGGAACCAAAAACCCAGTCGACCCCGAGCTGGTCTCAGATCCAGATCCACCGGAGAAGCTGACAACGTCACTACAAGAACGCCCAGCACCGACCGACGGAGGCGGTGGCAGCGGAGTCGACGAGCAAGCGGCCTCAGAGCCCCCAGCATGCCGGCCATCCATAGCCGCAGAGACCCAACCCGACTGCTTGCAGTCGCGAGAGGTGTGCTGCGTCCCCCCACAGCGGATGCAGACCTGTCGTTGGTGCAGTCTGCCGAGATGTGGCCCTCCATGCCGCAGTTGTAATAGCATCCATGAAGGGCCACCGGAACCTGAGCAGCGGCACTCCCCGGTGGCGGCCTGGAGGCCGGTAGGGGGCGCTGTGAGCGGTCATGGAGGCACGGGCGAGGAGGGGCTGGGGCTTGCACAGCGCGGCGCGATTTCCAGGAGCCACAGACCGGCGGCATCCCGAGCTACCGTAGGAACTTCCACCGGGCGGCTGGGACAAACTCCCGCGTCCCACCCCCTGGCCCCGAGCTGGTGGGTGGCTGGAGCCACAACCACGAGCAGAGGGGAGGAGGAGGGGCACGGGAGGTCACCGAGCCTGTGCTCAGATCCGAATCGGACAGCTCGACGCGGCAAGCCATGCATGGTGCGAGGAGCAGGAGCGGGGGAGGGGGCCGGCGGGAGGGCCGGCAAGAGGCAGCGCCAGCACCAGCGCGGGTGGCGGCGGGGAGGGGTGGCTAACCTAACCTAATCTAGCGGAGCGTCAACTTCATTGAAAGAAAAAGGTCTTGCGTCTGTACTTATTTGTTCCTTCCCTGGATGGCAAACCACAATATAAATTTACTTGCACTGGAGATGAAGAAACAGTCCGTCTAAAACTTCTGTAATATCTAACGGCATCTGAAAATTCTTTCAAATACCTCGAGATTCCTCCCTGTTCATTACTATAGTGGCAAACGTGTTTTGATAGATAGGAATGTATATGAGGATGACTCATCATATTGGAACATCAACTTTTGTGTATTAGCTGACGATACAAAATGGGCTTATAAGTAATAGAGGTGTTTCTGCAGTATTGAACGGAACAACCTAAGCGTACCAAATACTACTAGAATCCAATTCTGGAACGTGCACTCTTGCATTTAAATGGACCTGCATCTTCCTAGGATTAGATTTTGTACCATAATTATATGTACTATTTTTTTCTCCGCATTCTAGTGTATGTAGTATACTTGAGACTAATTTTATACTAATTGATCAGTCTCTGCATTCAATCTTCTTTTCTGAAGACAAGCATACGTCTAATTTTTTGACTGCTTTCTACAACATAGATTTTCGCCGCAACGCGCGTGATATTATCTAGTTACTGGAAAACCGCACACGCCTCGATGCCACCAGAGAAACGGACATTCATCAGTTATCTTCCTTCCACACCTGATGAACAGCCTTCACAAGTTTCTCCTTCTGTATTGGCTTAGTCAGGTGGAGATCCATCCCTATTTGGATGGTCTTCTGCATGTCCTCCTCCTTAGAGTGTGCGGTCAGCGCAATGATTGGGTGTGGATCCCGTAACGGCTTTCTTCCTCGCGGATGCGCTTTGTCGCTTCGTAGCCATCCATCACCGGCATCTGGAAACAAAGAAGATCGAGCAGTGTTAAAACCATCAGAAACAAAAGATCGAATTGACTTGCTTGGCATCGACAAATGCAAAATGTACCTGGCAATCCATGAATATCACATCGTAGGGCAATACCAACCGTTCTTCTGAAGCGACGCCACCAGTTGCAATCTCAAGAGCATTGATGAACATTGTCACAACCTCGGATCCATCCACTGCTACCACAACAGTTGCACCCAGAGTGCTGAGCATTTTCTTTTGGATAAACTGCAGCACCCTCATGTCTTCCACCACCAGGACGCGCTTCCCTTTCAGAGGCTTGTCATTTTCAAGCTTGGGCAGCTCCTGGGGCACTGCCGCCGCAGATGTGGTTTCAGACGACATGGCAGTGGCCTCGAGAGGCTTGTCGTATCCAAGCTTGGGCAGCTCCTGGGGCACTTCCACCGCAGATGTGAGTTCAGACGACGCGGCAGTACCCTGATCTGCCGCTGGCAACTCATTGATGGTGATCCCAACCTGATGCGGATGTTGTTGCGGAAATGGAGAGGCCTGGAGCTCTCTCATGACCTGGAGGAGCTTGCGCATCCGGGAGCCGTGGATTGACTTGCGCATGTCCATGTCGCAGCTCGCCGCCTCCTTGAGCCTCCTCAAATCCTCGGAGGAGGTATTGAGGTTAGTAATGCACGCCACCCTGCACGGAACTTGGTGCTTGATCTTCGCGAGGCTCGGCGCCTCCTCGAGGATCTCGTTGAGCCTCCCACCAGAGATGTCGACTACAAAGAGTAGGCCGAAGGGGTGGAGGTGCCCCACGTGGTTGCCGCTGCTGTTCCGTATGACCTGGGTGACCATCTCTTTGGAGCTGAAGCACCGGTCAGCTACACCGTCCAAGTCATCACGGCCGCCCTGCGATGAAGAGATCGACGCTGGCCTAGATGGCGAGGTGCCCACGGCGGCGCGTGCCTTCTCCATTGTCTTGGCAAGGAGCTCGGCGCATGGGACGGGCCAGACCTTCATCCCGACGTTCTCCATCCCTGTCTGGAGGATCCGACGGGTCTCGTCCCCATGGACTAGGAGGACACACTTCCCACCCTTGAAGCAGCCAGGCTCCCTGAATAGGGACGGCACCACTCTCCCGTGCTCGATGTGCTCTTCCGCATCACTGATCTTGAGGAAGACGTTTAATCCGAAGCATGTTCCCACTTCTCCTGGCTCTTTGTCCTTGATGCTTATTTCGCCACCCATCAAACGTACCTTACCAAAACAAGAATAATGAATAAGTAACAACATTGTAAGAAATACAAAGTAATTTAAAAAAACATCACAGCCTGCAAAGTTATACATAGCCTGCAAACCAAAAGGTACACTAATACACAATACCTTGTGCAATTGTGTTATTAACAAAAGCAACATAAGTGTTGTCTCTAGTATTTAAACCTAGTGAAAAATAGCTTTTGGATCAATATGTAGCCATCCTAATACACAAAGCAAACAAAAATACCGTTATTTTTACTAAAGTTGCAAAAAGAAAAAGAGTATAAATTTTACTAGTGTATAATGTATGCATCCGGTCATACTACTATTTGATTGGATCACAGTAAAAAGCAAAGGATTTTCAGGACTCTAAAACGCAATATTGCAATTTTATGACCATTTGAGTCCTATGGGATTTTTATTTCTTTGATTGCCTCACAGAAAAAACAAAGGGTTTTCTAAAGAAATCAAAGGATCATTTCCAAGAAGGTTGAGTGGATATAAAATTTATCATCAATATAGTGCAAATGAATCCTTAGAAAAAATTCATTATGTTATTAAGTCCTACGATCAAGGAGCAAACATAGAAAATTTTCTATGAATTACAGTTCTCCAAATTTCCTATGAAATTCCTTTTAATAAAATAGAGCATTAGTATCGCTGTTCTAATTGTGGTAGTTTAACATGAATAAATAATATAAGGACGGAAGCCACTTACAATGGATTGGACAATGCCGAGGCCTAGTCCGGTGCCACCATGCCCGTCCTTTACCTGAACGTAGTTTTCAAACACAAATTCCTTTTTCTCCTTTGGGATCCCAACACCTGTTTCTACTACCTCAAAATAAAACTCAATGGCGTCATGAGGAAGTGATCGGCGAGCATTCTGCTCGGCACCTTCTTCCCTCGTTCCTAGCAGCCACCGACAGAACACGCTCGCACGCCAGTGGGGGGCGAACCTAGATGGGGTGCTGATCACGGAAGTCCTTGCGATAGGGCGGTTGGCCCAGGCGCGGAGCACGACATGGCCATCGTGCGTGAATTTGATGGCATTTCCAATAAGGTTGTCGAGGATCTGTTTGAAGCGCTTGCAGTCACCGATGACAGCATCGCATCGAAGAATAGAGAGGTCACAGGGTTCCCAAACCACCTCAATGCCTCTAGACATACCGACGACATTCACCATGTCCATGGATTCTTCAAGGACGTCGACCATGCTGAACTGCACCTCCTCCAATTGCATCTTTCCGGACTCCACCTTGCCCATGTCTAGTATGGTGTTAAGTATATCTGCAACACATGTGTTACATATATGGGCTGAATCAACATATATGCTGAACAAAGAAACTTATTGCGCAACCGAGTACGCACATAACCAAGATGGAGCCTCAATATGCTCCTACATCCGAAAACTTACACAACCAAGATGAATTGTATATTTGATAAGATATTAGCCTAGCTCTTTAGTAGACACAGACAAAAACACATGGTGTGGCTAACATGAATGCGACCATCTATGTGAAATTGTAAACTACTCAAAACATTATATATATATTCTTTCTTGGGAAGTAAACAAATGCTAACTCGTCAAAAAATAGAACTGCACACTGTAGAAACTGTGGACTACATTTTTTGTACTACTGGAAAAAATGGTACAACTGAACTGTTGCACACTTTATAAAAAAAATTGTGAACTCATTATTTGTGCAACCTCACTTTATATGACGTGCAAATCTATAGTGATGTGATTACATTCATTAGCTAATTTACCATGGATGGATCACATCTTGCAAAAAAAGTGGCAAGTATACATGGCATGCATGGTACCTAGGGAGATATATGGATGTATGTAACTGACCAAAGAGCTTGTTGGTGCCAATCTCCATCTGGTCAAGGCAGTAGGTAAGGTTGGGGTTTGCCCGCGCCTCCGTCCGGGAGACATCAATGAGTCCGGCGACAGTGGCAAGCGTGAAGCAGATGTCGTGGATGGCAGTCGCGAATGCGTTGCGCTTATTCATGCTCTTGCGCTCTGCCTGCTGGAGCGCTTCCTTCTGCCTCATGAGCTCACCCTGGAGCGCCGCTTCCCGCGACCCCGACCGCCACAACGCCCGTGCCATGAAGAAGCACGCCACAGTCTCGGTGACCGCGAGCAAGCACACGACAGAGACCACGGCCACCCCTATCTCGCCAAACATGGCCTCCTGTTGCCACACCAGCCGGAGTCCCTGAAAAAGAAGGAGATGATTATCTCTGTAGATGTTAATACTTGTAAGAACGTAAATAATGTATAAGCTAGTGTATGTCGCAATTCTACATGTCAAAAAGATGTGATGCGATGCGTGTGCTACCGGTCGGTTTCACGTGCCCGGGCCATAGTATGGTATGGGCCTCCACCCTTCTACCATGCTAGATCCACCCTTATTAGATATGTTGTGTACTCTACTATAAAAAAAAGATGTGTTGTGTATGGAGTACGTGTGTATGCCCTAAAAAAATAGTACGTTAAGATGATGCATATGCTCCCCTAATAAGAAAAAATGGATGTTGCATACACACGTACCAGGTGTACTCCTCTGGAGAGGTTGAAGCTCGTGCATGCGACAGTGTACTCCTTTTGGTGGGACCCGATCCGAACATCGTGGAGTTCTAGCTTGGAAGCGTCAAAGGCGAACGCGGTGCATTTGATATCTGAGAACAGATCCTCCATCTTCTTCTTCTTCGCGTCAGAACCAACGACCAAAGGTTTATAGCATGTAGATGTGTTGTGCTTAGTGTCGATGATCAAGTAGTATGCGTCCACGGCGCCGAATCCCACAGTGGCCCGATCGGCCATCGGTAGGACGTCCTTAATGGGGACGAAGGCGGACACCACACCGGCGTGGCTGACTGGCACGGAGAAGACCACCATCTGGATGATGGGACGGGCCAACCCGGCCCCAACGGCCACCAGTGAGCCGCTCTTGGCATCCGCTAGGGCCCGTGCGGTATTCGGCAGGTGCGTCGGCGGTGGCACTGCCGTGATGGGTCTAACGGGTCCACCGATCACCGGATCAGCGGCCTGCTTGTACCACTTGCCGCGGTGGTTGACATATATCTTTCTAGGCCGGCCATCCTTGCCGTGGTAGTAGGTCAAGCCGGAGCTGTCGACGCCGGTGTACGACATCTCGGCCACGTGTGGCTGCATTGCGAACGCCATGAACAAGTTTTGTTCCACCTGACATGTGAACACGGACCGGATTATACATGAGTTACTCGGAGTACAATAGATTTAAACTAATTTAGCTTGGGCGTGTTCATAATTATCGAATTAACATGCTATGAATAGGCCATATTTTTCCAACTAAGAAAATATTTTTTTGCATACACACATAATATTTACTCAATATTTCAATATATCTTCATAAATGCCCAAATTTATCACAGTATTTGTTCTTTGCCACCTAACATGTCAACATATACCGGAATATACATGAGTAATTCATAAGAGTATAGTAGAATTGAACTAATTTAGCTCTTCGTACATGTTTACATCTTCTTTTTGGACGTACGTGTTCGATAAGTGCAAGTACGTAAAACGTAAAGTTTGAAGTGTATCAATCATCTTGGAATCTCATCAATAGGTGCGATACATGCACTTACGACAAAGTGTGTCCCCCTACTTGCGACAAGCACAGGCTAGCTCGCCACCACCTCATGAAATTGGAAGGATATGGCATACTTAGTAGGGCATACAACATAAGTAGGTTTGACATATTTAGTAGTACATCACAATATAAAAAAAACATTAGTAGAGTATACAACAAAGTGTGTTCCCCTAGTTACAACAAGAGCGGGCTAGCTCGCCACCGCCTCATGAACTTGGAAGGATATTCGTGTTGCAATGTAGTGGAAGCTTATAGGATAAAAACTATATGGGTCAAACTTCTCTAGCCCATACACATAGCACACATGTGAGGATATCATTGTCATCTTGCATGGTAAAATTGTCTCTAACTTAAGAGCTTATGGCTCACTAAGTATGAGAATATCCTTGCAATAAAGGTGGAATGTTGCAACATAAAAACTATAGTTTAAAGGCCAGGTTCATGCCTCACATGAGCGGGGAGCGCAGAGACTCAAGTTTACAGGCGCAAATTATAGATAAAATTATTCAACAAGTCATCGCCAGGGAAGCCGAGACATCCCACACATCGTCCATGGTCTCCTACCAACTAGGACTAAAGCAACAGCCGAAGAACAAGCGATCTCTAGTCTGTAAGTGTTCTGATTTGCAAAGGAGACACAGAAACTCTTCCCAGATGTCAAAGTACCGTCTACGAAGCATGTCACGCGTGTTTAATCTATCAATCAAGAAGAGCCAGGAGAAGACCCAATGCATCATGTTGCATCTGGATTTTCATATAGCGGGATGGCAGACTGGCCATGCTCTGAACAAGATGATGAAAACCATCTAGGGCGGATGAAAACTATCTAGTCTAGATCTATATCTTAAGGCCATGCAACACACCACGTGGGAGGATATAATGGACCAAATCTTGCAAAATGTGAAATCATACGCATATACTTTCGGCTGAAAATAAGCCATTAGCCATGACATCAATAAATAAATAAAAAAAACTATGGGACAGATAGACCCATGTGCTGTACGTACCGGAGGGATAAAGGCCAGGAAGTGCTTCAAACGAGTACCACGCTTTCGAATCCCTTCAACCATCCCGTTGGGTGTCGCAAATTGCAAACTACTGTATAGAAATTGATCTCTCTTAGTTTACGTATTTCTTAGAATACATGTCCTCCTTTTATATGTCTGGAGGGAAACCTAGAATACAGGGTATTTCGAAACCGTGGCCTCAAAACTACCATACACTCAGCCGCTTGTTTTGAATTAAACCATGTATGTGTATAGTGCTATTTATTTTCCTTTAATTTGCTTTTATTATTCCTTCTATATCGGTTCTTTATAGTAGTAGTGGAAAAAAGATATCGTACGTAATCTACAAGATACTCTCACGTGTTAGATTTTTATTTGAAAGATCATGGTAGATTACTACCAGCCACGTGATGTCAATAACACAGTATCATTCTCTTGTGAAAGCTAGTGATATAATATCGTGATATAATAGCAAAAATCTTTCAATTAGGGAGCATTAACTCACTACAATTATTTTGTTATCTTGAAGCTATTTCTTTGCGAAAAGGACTTTATTGACTAAAAAAACAGCGCACACCCTGAAAACTAAAAAAATACATCGTGGTCCCTATGGGTGAATGCATTCTTCCTCATGAACGAACCGATAGTGTGCCGTCGCTCCCCCTCCATCATAGAGGCAGCCCACCATTGGAGTCATCAAGGTAGTGACCTTGCATAAACAATGCTTGGAGAAGATACCATCGAAGTCATCATTATTGAAAGATCCAAATATTCAAGATCTTAATCACCAAAAATATTCATATGCATCATGCTGGTACCAGAGGCCGCACCAACAAGGCGGAGAGGAGGGAGGAAAAAACTATAAAGGGAATCCTCCGCCTCCATGCCAAAAAACATTGCAAACCCTAACCTCAACGACAAGAGAGGCCGATAGGAATCTAGGCCAATAAGCCATCGACGTCATCGCAGCCAACATTGTCGAGATCAAGAAGCTCGGGGGGAAATTATTCGCCATCTCGGCACGGTCACCTCCATCAGCGAAGTGTCAACCGAGACGATCCCTACTAAAAGCCTCGAAGCAGGGGAAAACCATGACTCTAGCCAGTAGATCAGGGCCTCAAAATGTACAAGGATGTCGCCTAGAGGGAGGTGAATAGGCGGGTTACAAAAACTTCTACTTGAGCGCTAAACAAGGCGAAATAAAACTACTTAAGGTATACTTGTTTAGCTAAAAGCTTGTCAACTAGGGTTTGCCTATGTGCACTAACAACCTATGCTAAGCATGATGAGCAACAAGGTGATAGCTAACTACATATATAGCATCAAGCACGAAGGATATCACAAATGTAAAGAACATAGGTAAAGGAGCTCGGGTTGAGAAGTAACCGGTGAACGAGGAGACGACGATGTACTTCGAAGTTCACACCCATGGGTGCTACGTCTCCGTTGGAGCAGTCTGGAAGCACAAGGCACTGCAATGAGCCACTAGGGCCACCATATTCTCTTCGAGTCTTTCCACCAAAGGGAAAACCTCGATCCACTAAGGGACCCTTGAGGGTGATCACTGAACCCGTACAAGCTTTGGGCAAACACCCAAGTATCAACCTTGAGGCAAACTCCACAACACCGGAGGCTCTCAAGTACAAGGCCACAAAGGCTACAACACGCCAAACACGACAACAAGACCACGAAGGCTCCAACACTCCACAACCGGCTCCAAGACCACAAAGGCTACCACACCCACAAAGGAAACAACGCCACAAAGGCTACCACGCCACAATGGCAACAAGGCCACAAAGGCTACCACGCCACAAAGGCGACAAGGCCACGATGACAACAACACCACAAAGGTCAACAAGCCCTCTAGGGTTCCAAGAAACCCTAGAGGGAACTCACACGAACTCACACGAGACCAAAACCCCGGCGAGAACCCAAACCGATGCACCTAATGCAATGGCTAAGAACACCACTAACATGCCCAAGTCCTTCTCTCCCAAATTCCAACAAAGCTACAAAGCTATTGGGGGAATAAGGGAGGAAGAACAAAATAGGAGGAGGAACACCAAATTACTCCAAGATCTAGATCTACCAAGATTCCCTCACTTGGAGAGGGATTCACTTGCTGGAGCACTACATCTAGATCTCCTCTCTCCTTCCCCCCAAGAAGATCCAAGAAATAGTGGGGGATCAACAGGAGGATCAAGCTCTTCAAAGTCAACAATGGAGGAGAGAGAATGGATGGGAAGAACTAATGTGGACGGAAGTGGGATAGAGGTATAAATAGGGGGCTCAGAAATATGGCTGTTGGGCAGAAAAAATGGTTAGATTCGCGACCCAAAGCGGTACTACCGCTTGTCGAAGCGGTACTACCGCTTGCGTCAAAATTGTGCAGAAAACATGCAGAAAACGACCTAAGCGGTGCTTCCTCTTGTGCAAGCGGTACTTCCGCTTGAACCGGTACTACCAGGTAGGTACCGGCCCAATACCAGTCCGGATCCAGCGGCTCACAGCGACCAAGCCGGTACCTGACCGGTACTACCGCCCTTCTTCTTTTTCTCTCTAAACCGCGATACGGAAACATCAATAACTCGAGCTAGGAAACTCCGATTGAGGTGAAACCAATTTTGCCAGAAAGAGGATAACAAGAGCTACCTCCACACATGGTGAAATCTTGCAAAAAAGTGGATGATGATTTTATTATGGTCATAGAGGTGAAATCTCTCAATATGGTACACCGGGAAAATCATCCAACTCGTACATGCAATATGCGATGCATCCGGAATCCATTTCCATTGAGTTGGAGCTTGTCATGAGAATGAACACAAGCTCTAAAACATCTCATGGATAAGAACCAAGAACAACCAAGAAACACGATGATGCATGCAAGGTTTGAGCTCTCTCCGATAATGCGACCAACTATCCTACCGAGCATAAAACGTGTCCTTGCGCATTCCACTTGAGTCAGCCAGCTCCGTCTTCACCCTCTTCATCAATTTACGTGCCACCATCTTCTTCCAACATGCACGCCACCGTCTTCATTCATCTTCTACGCACACCACCACCTTCATCTCTTCTATGTCGTCTCTGTCTCTCTTCGACTCCGTCTTCTTCCATCTCCATCTTCGACACCGTCTTAATCCGTATTCTTCATTGTACTCGTTCTTCTCCATCTTGCAACGTTGAGACCAACATATGGCTATGGACACGATCTAAGAAAGATTCTCAATACAACCATTAGTCCATAGGGATTTTCATCAATTACCAAAACCACACATGGGGGCTCCATGTTCTTTCAATCTCCCCCATTTTGGTAATTGATGACAATTTCTTTGAGAGGGTTTAAATAAGGAATTTAGCGAACAACCCAAGTTGAATATTTACAACAAACTCCCCCATAATATATGCATGTGTGAATGAACTTGAATTTCATTGTATATATCGGCAACTAAACCCTAGCGGAGTATCCTCTAAATATTCAACCATGCAAAGCAGAAAATGCAAGGCATGAAAGGCAAATGCTAAAGAACCAACAAAAGGAATTCCCTTAAACCCTCCAAACTTCTCCCCCATTGGCATTGATTGGCAAAATGGACGAAAGGTTCGGAAGGCCAATATAGTGAGAGTTCCTCCATAAGGTGTGCATTTCACTACAAGAAAAGTTCAAATACACAACGTCCGAAAATCGTCCACTAAGGCCCATTTTTCGTCGCCTATGGGCCTAACCCGACGATATGGGTTATGTGGTCCAAACTGTGTCAGGCAAAGTCGTACCACGTTTTTTCGGTTCGTCACGTTCGGGCGCCCTTCCGCCACGGAAAATCGGATCGTTGCAGAAGTGTTTTCGGGAGCCCGTTGACTGCCGACGTCATGCAAACTGACATGTGGCAGACGCCGTTAACTGCCAGTTAATGCCGTTAACCGGCTAAAACCCCGTGGTAGATGGTAAGCCCACACGAGGCCTGCCACACCTTAAGCGGGCCAGCCCATTTAGTTTGCGGGCCGGGCCAGCTGACTTAGTTTGACCGGTCAACTATATAGCTAGGCTGGTCCATTAGGTACGTGGGCCGGGCCTAACCTCTAAGGTTGACTGGTCAAAACTTAAATGGGCCGGCCCACTAAGCACGTGGGCCAGGTTGAATGACTTCGTTTGACCGGTCAACAGGCAAACGGGCCGGCCCACTAAGCATTTAACGAGTGGGGCCCACTTTTCTTTTATCGGGCCGGCCCATTTAACGAGTGGGGTCCATCATAAAGCAAGGGGCTGACCCAAGAAGTTAGTGCGCCGGCCCAATAATCGTGCGGGTCCCACTTTTCTTATATCGGGCCGGCCCACTAAGAAAGTGGGGTCCGCCATACAGCAAGTGGACTGGCCCAAGAAGTTAGTGGGCCGGCCCAGTTAGTATGTGGGGTCCACAATATAGCAAGTGGGTTGGCCCAACAAGATAGTGGGCCGGCCCAATAAGTAGGTGGGGCCCACTTTCCTGTAACCGGGCCGGCCTAGTTAGTAAGTGGGGTCCACCATAAAGCAAGTGGGCTGGCCCAACAGGTTGGTGTGCCGGCCCAATAAACATGTGGGTCCCACTTTCCTGCTGACGGGCAGGCCCAGTTAGTATGTGGGGTCCACCGTAAAAGCAATTGGGCTAGCCCAACAAGTTAGTGGGCCGGCCCAATAAGCTTGTGGGGGCCACTATCGTGCTAACGGGCCGGCCCAGTTAGTATGTGGGGTCCACAGTAAAGCAGGTGGGCTGGCCCAACGAGTTAGCGGGCCGACCAAATAAGCTTGTGGGGCCCACTTTCCTTCTAACGGGCCGGCCCATTAACAAATGGGCTGGCCCAATAAGCACGTGGGCCCACTTTCTGTTACAGGGCCGGCCCAGTTAGTGAATGGGGTCCACATTAAAGCAAGTGGGATGGCCCAATAAGTAAGTGGGCCAGTCCGTTTAGTTGCTGTTTATATGCCGGCATGATTGGCGCTTTAGAATTTTGCGGGCCGACACATATGTGATTTCGCTTAATTGGGCCGTTTAAGGGATGGGAATTTGTGATTTAGATTGCGCAGAACATAGAAAGATACTGAGAATATTTACGCAGCACATGATTTCTGTCGGATAGCCTCACTTACCACAAGCACCATAGAAAAAATGCGTGAAAGAACTATAAAAACTAACTATATATTACATCAGCTGCAAGGCTTTGAAAAAATATTACAGAACCCAGAGAAATTGAATGGTAATTAAACCTAGCAATACAATGAAGCGATTCAGCAATCTTTTAAGTTGTCCATGCACCACCTATATCTGAAACAAAGACATTACAAGTTAAGACAGCAACAATGGAAAGGCAAAGACACTACAATGTTGTTTTCCAAAGAATTTGGAACTCATCATTTCGTCGTTATAACAAGATCATTGTAATGCGCACAATAAGCAAACAAAGAGTGCATGCCGCATACTAACAGCCAATATAACAGAGCACTTTAGAATGAAACAGCAGACTTACTATTGTCGAGTCCCATGCAAACCAACATGTTCAGTGAGTACAAAATTGGCATGAACAACATAGTAGGAGGCTATAAATTTTGTAACAACGACTGAGCAAGATGAAGTTATGATGGCTACATCAACAGAGCAGGGAATGTAAACCAAAAATAGAAGTTACGATCGCAAAAGCTAAAGAGGAGGGAATGCGAACCAACATGTGCCAAGTGCAATTACTTCAAATTGGTCGTGAACTAAATAATACTCCTGAACTTATAGTGAAGGGGATGCAAATCAAGATGTTTCGGGATATAAACTTGTAATGAGCAACACATAGAGGATAGTTAATGCTGGAGCTTAGGATGGACCAGATACATAATATAGTGGGATCACCAGTGAACTTGTATCAGAGGGAATGCAAACCAATATGTTCAGAATTCCATATGTGAGCGTCATGCCAAGTAAGAGAAACAAGTCAATAATGCAGCTTTTGAAGAACAAGATGGCACACAAAATTATTATCTAGTAGTATGACAAGTTTATTTGTACTACAGGCTAGATAGCAGAGTGATAGCATGCCAAACTAAGTCCTTACTTTGTTAGCTTACGATGAACTAGATACAAAACAATGGCATCACCTGTAGTACAGGGAATGCAAGCCAACATGTTAATGGAGTAAAAAATTGGCACGAGCAACATAGTAGCAGGCCATATTTTTTGTAACAACGACTGAGCAAGATAAAGTTATGATGGCTAGATCTACAGAGCAGGGAATGCAAACCAAAAATAGAAATTACGATGCCAAAAGCTATAGAGCGGGGAATGCGAACCAACATGTGCAATTACTTAGAATTGGCCATGAACTAAATAATAGCAGGATGTTACTATAATAGCTAGGAATAAAACAGATAGGAGTTATAATGGCATCACTCATAAACTTTGGATAAGGGAATCCAAATCAATTTGTTTTGGGATATAAAGTTGTAATGAGTGATACGCGTACAGCACGCGTCCGTTGGGAACCCCAAGAGGAAGGTGTGATGCGTACAGCAGCAAGTTTTCCCTCAGTAAGAAACCAAGGTTATCGAACCAGTAGGAGCCAAGAAGCACGTTGAAGTTTGATGGTGGTGGAGTGTAGTGCGGCGCAACACCAGGGATTCCGGCGCCAACGTGGAACCTGCACACAACACAATCCAAGTACTTTGCCCCAACTCAACAGTGAGGTTGTCAATCTCACCGGCTTGCTGTAACAAAGGATTAGATGTATAGTGTGGAAGATGATGTTTGCAAAGAATAGTAGGAACAAGTATTGCAGTAGATTGTATTCGATGTAAAAGAATGGACCGGGGTCCACAGTTCACTAGTGGTGTCTCTCCGATAAGAAATAGCATGTTGGGTGAACAAATTACAGTTGGGCAATTGACAAATAGAGAGGGCATAACAATGCACATACATATCATGATGAGTAGTGTGAAATTCAATCGGGCATTACGACAAAGTACATAGACCGCTATCCAGCATGCATCTATGCCTAAAAAGTCCACCTTCGGGTTAGCATCCGAACCCCTTGCAGTATTAAGTTGCAAACAACAGACAATTGCATTAAGTATGGTGCGTAATGTAATCAACACAAATATCCTTAGACAAAGCATTGATGTTTTATCCCTAGTGGCAACAGCACATCCACAACCTTAGAACTTTCTGTCACTGTCCCAGATTTAATGAAGGCATGAACCCACTATCGAGCATAAATACTCCCTCTTGGAGTTACAGGTATCAACTTGGCCAGAGCCTCTACTAGCAACGGAGGGAATGCAAGATCATAAACAACACATATATGATAGATTGATAATCAACTTGACATAGTATTCCATATTCATCGGATCCCAACAAACACAACATGTAGCATTACAAATAGATAGGCAGCTCACATCATGATAGGCAGCTCACAAGATCTACAATGATAGCACCATACTTAATGCAATTTTCTGTTGTTTGCAACTTAATACTGGAAGGGGTTCGGATGATAACCTGAAGGTGGACTTTTTAGGCATAGATGCATGCTGGATAGCGGTCTATGTACTTTGTTGTAATGCCCAATTGAATTTCACACTACTCATCATGATATGTATGTGCATTGTTATGCCCTCTCTATTTGTCAATTGCCCAACTGTAATTTGTTCACCCAACATGCTATTTCTAATCGGAGAGACACCACTAGTGAACTGTGGACCCTGGTCCATTCTTTTACATCGAATGCAATCTACTGCAATACTTGTTCCTACTGTTCTTTGCAAACATCATCTTCCACACTATACATCTAATCCTTTGTTACAGCAAGCCGGTGAGATTGACAACCTCACTGTTAAGTTGGGGCAAAGTATTTTGATTGTGTTGTGCAGGTTCCACGTTGGCGCCGGAATCCCTGGTGTTGCGCCGCACTACACTCCGTCACCAACAACCTTCACGTGCTCCTTCACTCATACTGGTTCGATAAACCTTGGTTTCTTACTGAGGGAAACTTGCTGCTGTACGCATCACACCTTCCACTTGGGGTTCCCAACGGGCGTGTGCTTTACGCGTCATCAAGCTAAATTTCTGGCGCCGTTGCCGGGGAGATCAAGACACGCTGCAAGGGGAGTCTCCCACTTCCAATCTCTTTACTTTGTTTTTGTCTTGCTTTACTTTATTTTATTTACTGCTTTGTTTGCTTTCTTATATCAAAATACAAAAAAATAGTTACTTGCTTTACTTTATTTACTATCTTGTTTGCGTTCTCTATATCAAAAACACAAAATAATTAGTTACTTGCATTTACTTTATTTTGTTATCATGACTAGTCCCGTAGCTATTACTCTATCACCTGAGGATTCGATCTTTACTTTTAAACAAGGGTGTGAGGAGAGTTTTAAAGAAGTCTGGTCTATAATTTTTGATTCTTATAGTAAAACTGAACCTAAAATGACTCTAAGTTTGCTTCTTAGTAACTTTTATTTTGGGCTTATTCTTCGCTATAGGTATGCCTTAGATGCTGTAGTGGGAGGAGATTTCCTTCATTGTGATGGGGATTAAGCTTTTAATGCCATAAAAAAATTGGTTACATCATCTAGCTCCGCTTATAATTTTGATTCATCTCTTGCTAGCATTCATAATAGATTAAACACTCTCGAAACAAATATATCCTGTTTAAAAGAGGGGTACAACCAGATTCGCGAATATTATGATTATGTTCCATTAAGCTTTGAACCTTCAATGTGGGTGCCTACCATTAAAGTTGCTATTTGTAGTGAAACTTTTCATGCTCGTTGTGATATTATGTCTGAGTTTTGCCTTATGCCTAAAAGTATTTATGAATCTTTGGCACTTTGGGAACTTGTTGAAGGAGGAGAAGGAATAACTCTTACTGATAACTCTGTTATAATTCCTAAGGGAATAGCTGAAGGTGTGTTCACAACCTTTCTTGGAAGGACGGTATCCACTGATTATCTCGTTGTTGAATGTGTAGGGACAGGACAAATCATACTTGGAAGATCCTTGCTGAAACTCATGGGAGCAATTATAGATGTGGGGAAAGGCACTCTAAATTTTGCCTCTACGCCCGGATGCGGTCATATATTCCCTAAACCCAAGAGTAAGAATAAGAGTAAGAAGGGTAGGCGCAACGCCCCTGGTAAGAATGTTAATGCTTCATCTCTTGATAATACTTGATTCACACTTTCTGCACCTAGCTGAAAGGCGTTAAAGAAAAGCGCTTATGGGAGACAACCCATTATTTTATTTCTGCATTTTTTTGTATATTTGAGTCTTGGAAGTTGTTACTACTGTAGCAACCTCTCCTTATCTTTATTTCATTGCATTGTTGTGCCAAGTAAAGTCTTTGATAGTAAAGATGATACTAGATTTGGATTACTGCGCAGAAACAGAATTCTTACTGTCACGAAATTGAGTATCCCCGTCGGTAGGTAACTCGGAAAAATCTGCCAATTTACGTGCGTGATCCTCAGATATGTACGCAACTTTCATTCAATTTGAGCATTTTCATCTGAGCAAGTTAAGTGCCCCAGAAAAATTTGTCTTTACGTACTGTTCTGTTTTGACAGATTCTGCCTTTTATTTCGCATTGCCTGTTTTGCTATGTTTGATGGATTTCTTTGTTCCATTAACTTTCAGTAGCTTTGTGCAATGTCCAGAAGTGTTAAGAATGATTATGTCACCTCTGAACATGTGAATTTTTGATTATGCACTAACCCTCTAATGAGTTTGTTGTGAGTTTGGTGTGTGATGACCAACAAGTATAGGGGATCGCAACAGTCTTCGCGGGAAGTAAAACCCAATTTATTGATTCGACACAAGGGGAGACAAAGAATACTTGAAAGCCTTAACAGCGGAATTGTCAATTCAGCTGAACCTAGAAATAGACTTGCTCGCAAGAGTTTATCAGTAGTAACAGTTTTATAGCAGTAGCAGTAGTGGAATAACAGCAGCAGAGTAACAGAGACAGCAGTAGTGATTTTAGTAAACAACAGGATTAAAATACTGTAGGCATAGGGATGGATGACGGGCGTTACATGGATGAGAGAAACTCATGTAACAATCAAGCAGGGCATTTGCAGATAATAATAAAACGGTGTCCAAGTACAAAGCAATCCATAGGCATGTGTTCCATATTTAGTCGTACGTGCTCGCAATGAGAAACTTGCACAACATCTTTTGTCCTACCAGCCGGTGGCAGCCGGGCCTCTAGGGAATCTACTGGAAATTAAGGTACTCCATTTAATAGAGTACCGGAGCAAAGCATTAACACTCTGTGAACACATGTGATCCTCACATCACCGCCATCCCCTCCGGTTGTCCCGATTTCTGTCACTTCGGGGCCTTTGGTTCCGGATATCGACATGTGTATACAACTTGCAGGTAAGATCATAAAACAATGCATATTATCATGAAACAATAACATGTTCAGATCTGAGATCATGGCACTCGGGCCCTAGTGATAAGCATTAAGCATAACAAGTTGCAACAATATCATCAAAGTACCAATTACGGACACTAGGCACTATTCCCTAACAATCTTATGATATTACATGACCAATCTCATCCAATCCCTACCATCCCCTTCAGCCTACAGCGGGGGAATTACTCACACATGGATGGGGGAAACATTGCTGGTCGATGGAGAGGCGTCGGTGGTGATGGTGGCGATGATCTCCAATTCCCCGTCCCGGCGGAGTGCCAGAACAGAGACTTCTGGTCCCGAGACGGAGTTTCGTGATGTGGTGGCGTTCTGGAGGGTTTCTGGCGACTATGACTTCTTCCCGTGCGTTTTTAGGTCGAAGGCGTTAAATAGTCCAAAGGAGGCCGTCGGAGGCCGGCCGAGGGGACCACACACTACGGCCGCGCGCCCCCCTCCTGGGCCGCGCCGCCCTAGGGTGTGGGGCCCTCGGGCCTCCACCTGGCTTGCCCTTCTGGCCCCGTCAGTCTTCTGGAAAAATAGGACCTTTCGCATAATTTCCGAGGATTTTCCTGAAAGTTGGATTTCTGCACAAAAACGAGACACCAGAACAGTTCTGCTGAAAACAGCGTTAGTCCGTGTTAGTTGCATCCAAAATACACAAATTAGAGGCAAAACAATAGCAAAAGTGTTCGGGAAAGTAGATACGTTTTGGACGTATCAACTCCCCCCAAGCTTAGCTTATTGCTTGTCCTCAAGCAATTCAGTTAACAACTGACGCGATAAAAGAACTTTCACGAACACATTTGTCCATATGATGTATATATTCTCATGATATGGCTAACACTTAGGCAGTTCATAATAAGATACGTGCAAATAAAATCATCTAATAGCTATATCAATCATGAAAAGGTACCAACAATTAATAATAAGCATCATGAATCATGTCTATAAGCAGGATTGCAATGTTCATAGAAGGATATGATAAAGTGGTATCTCGCTTGCCTGTATTTGAATAGCAAAACATAAATGCTCGGGCACCTCTGAAGTTCATAGAAAGACTAGAAATAGAGATTGTCAAAGATAAAAGCATCAAAGTTATACCACAATCAATCATATTTTGAGACAAGCATATTATACTAAGAATGACAGTAGTGCTCTCAAGAAAGTGCTCAAAGAAAGGATGGAGACACAACATAAAAGTAAAAGATTGACCCTTCGCAGAGGGAAGCAGGGATTAACATGCGCTAGAGCTTTTCATTTTTAAAACAGGAGTAAGATTATTTTGAGAGGTGTTTGTTGTTGTCAACGAATGGTAATGGGTACACCAACTACCTCGCCAACTAGACTTTCAAGAGCGGCTCCCATGAAGGACGTTATTTCTACCAGCAAGGTAGATCATCCCTCTTCTCTTTTGTTTACACACATATTTTAGTTTTATTATGGGTGACACTCCCCCCAACCTTGCTTACACAAGCCATGGCTAACCGAATCCTCGGGTGCCTTCCATCAATCTCATACCATGGAGGAGTGTCTATTTGCAAAATTAAGTTACTTACTGATGAATCAGAGCAAAACATGTGAAGAGAATTATTAATGAAGTTTGATTAATCGGGGCTGGGAACCCCGTTGCCAGCTCTTTTTGCAAAATTATTGGATAAGCGGATGTGCCACTAGTCCATATGAAAGTCCGTCAAGAGTAAATGACAAGGTTGAAAGATAAACACCACATACTTCCTCATGAGCTATAAAACATTAACACAAATTGAGAAGCATTTTGAAGGTTTTAAAGGTAGCGCATGAGAATTTACTTGGAACGGTTTGAAATGCCATGCATAGGTATTAGTGAATTTTTTTTCGTAACATAATAAATTTGTGAATATTTTTTTCTTAACTCTTTATTTCTTTGATTATTCGTTCTCTCGATGACAATTCTGTGGATGTACTCGCAAACATAGTATCCACATAGATTAGTCCCCTCTGGTTGTTGCGGGCATTTTTGTACAAGAATATAATTCAATGAAACAATAATCAAGTATGATAAAGGTGTGTGGACCTAGATAGTACTACTTACTTTATTCGCACGCCATATCAGCTTTGGTTTCCATTCATGGGACCGATCTTCCTTGATGAACATTTCCCATACACTGTCCGACAAAAGAAAATGCATAAAAGAGTTAACAATTAGTTGATATCAGGAAATTACCGAGAAGACCGATAAGAATTAAAATTACTTTTTGAGCATAAAAAACACGTCCTGTATAGTATGGCCTCTTTGCTTTGTGAGTCAAAGACTTCAACCTCTCCTTCATACATTTTAATGACGATAAGAATAAAGTGGAACATGCGCACGTTTAAATATGCAGTATCATATATATAAGTCATCAGTTAAAATTTGAACTTCTCGTGAGCAAAATAGAATGTGTTATAAGACAGTAACACTCACTTGAAGTTGTAAGGCCAAAATATTATCATTTTGTCACGTTGTCACTTAAAAAACCTTAGCAAAGTCTCCGGTGTATCCCTATTATAGATGGGATCCTCTATGGTTTTTTCATACATTGTATCCGGGTCAATGAACCCAATGTGCTTGATTTCATCCCTTTTGCATTCGAGCATCTTCGATCTGCATAATATAGCGCACAAAAGATTATAATTTGCAGAAAATGAATGAGCTGAGCTAAAGACTTCTCAAATTACATAAATAAATCACTTACAGACAATAGCAACTGATGATTGATTTGTTGAGGGCCCGGAGATTGTATAACTGAAAGAGTTCACCGATGTCAACGCTCACAGAGTATTCTTGGAAGTAGTGCTCTTCCTTAACTCGCACCATGATAGACTCGATCCCTTTCTTTGTGGCATTACTATACCACGCATGCAAATTACGCATACTTTTTGGCAGCTTCCTGAGATTCTCGACCAAATCTTTCCCTTGAACAAATTTATATTGTACTTCAGCGTAGGGGTAATCGGTGTATTGTCAAGAACTTTGAACAGCCTTCTCGTCAAACACCATGAAAGGGGGGACCGATTGAACGGGTTGTTCTCCGAGTTGGTGCACTTGTTGTTTCCCTTTTTTCGCTATGACACCCGATTGATTGCGTTTTTTCGCCTCCACCATCTCGGCATACGATCTTTCAATAGAACGCCTATAGTCAGATGGCGGCGATGGTACAGGGTCATATAGATTCTCAACGGTACGCACAACTTTCACTGGATCTAGTGTCTTCTCAAAAGGTATCTCTAGCGCTTTCTTAGCAAAAAAGGATTTCAGCTGGGACTGACATCTTTGCTCATTTTCCTCGATACTCATTTCCCAAGGTAACTTCTCCATAGGCGGCAGTGGTTTCTCCATTCTAGATCTCTTCCTATGCGGAGTACCGTTCCGCTTAAAGGACGATGTCTTACGCGGAGGATCTCGAGATGGTGGACACACGCTGGGGTCTCTCTCAGGTAGGTGTGGACTTTGCTGCTCCTGTGGACTGCTACCAAGAGGAGTCGATGGCCTTTGCTGATCATGTGGACCGGTACCAAGAGGAGTCGGTGGCCTTTGCTGCTCATGTGGACCGCTACGAGGAGTTGGGGGCCTTTGCAAAAGGACGATGCATTTCTTCGGCCATAGGGTGAAACCGTGCTTGACATCGGCAATTGTCCTCTCATCGTCACCTCTAGGAAAATCAAGCTCCACTGTTTCAAAACCCGGAACAACTTCATCCACCCCGACACGAACACAACCAGGTGGAATGGGCATATGATGGTGCGTTGCTCCATCTTCATTTGGGTAAACATAGCCGATCGCCACCTTAACAGACGCGGTCCTGAATAACATATATAGCTCGCAATCTGTCTTCTCCGTGACATAATCCACGGGGTAGCTTCCTCCACATCCGTCAAGATGCGTGGAACCCACACTGGTTCTTCGCTGAGATGGGGCGGCCTCGGCTTGAGGATCCTGTAGAAACATCGGCTGATCAGGTGCCCTCTGATTTTTCTCAAGCGCCTCCACCCTATTTAACAATTCCGTTACAATGTCCGACTCCTTCTTCTTCTTTCACGAACGGCTTCTATAACTGGCAGCGCACTCCGGCCACGCTTCCTTCAGTGTCTGACCTGGGCAAGCTCGAACCCGTCCAACGTGTTCAGGATTCCAAAAAGCGAGTGTCAGCTCGTCATTCTCTCTATCGGGAATGTACTCTCCCTTTCTGACCTTTTCAATTGCATCTACAAGCTGCTTCGTGATTGCTTCAATTTTGTCCTTCCATTTCCCCTGCGCAACGATCTGCCCTGTCTTTGGGTCCAACCATGCCGCATGCGCAAACAACCAGAACTTAGACCGGTCGGGCCAGTCCCATGTCTGTGGAGTGATTCCGTTTTCCATCAGTTCATTTTCAAACGCTGTCCACTTCGGAATGGCAGTCTTGTAGCCACCTGACCCCAAATGATGGAAAAGTTTCTTCTTTGAAGCATTTTTCTTATTTGTGACCGATCGGGACTTAGCAGTTGTCGATTGCTTACACATCTTAAATGTGGGCCAGTGATCTTTTATCTTCACTAGATTATCATCGAATACTAGATCTTCATGCTTATATCTGTTCCATAAATTTTTCTTCCATGTCTGAAATTGTGTGGCCATCTTCTTGAGAGTCCATTCCTTGACTTTCTTCTTCTGGCCTTCCGTCATTTCTTCCGGTAGGCTGAAGCGTGTCAGTAGAGTGTCCCAAAGAAAAAATTTCATCGCTTCGTTGACAAAACTAGCTTCAGTCCCCGTGTTCTTCGGCTTATGCCACTCTTGAATGATGATCGGTACATGGTCCCTAACAAGAACTCCAGCTTGACTTGTAAATTTGCGGCAGTGATCTTTGGGATGGACCGGTTCACCATTATCCTTAAATGTGGTGAGGGCTAACCTACCCTCGCCCTTTAGTAGTTGCGTCGGGCCTCGTTTTGTTTTAACAGACTTGCTCGATGATCCAGAAGGCTAAAAGAAATATGATTCTCTAATAAGTGCAATACAAATAAATAAATGCATCTACTAATGAACATAGACTTGATACATAAATATACACCTCATCGGAGTTTGTTATGGACACTTTGTTGTCTCTTCTAATCTCTTCGGACTCAAGTCCCTCACTGATGACCCGCAAGTATAGGGGATCGCAACAGTCTTCGAGGGAAGTAAAACCCAATTTATCGATTCGACACATGGGGAGACAAAGAATACTTGAAAGCCTTAACCGCGGAGTTGTCAATTCAGATGCACCTGGAAACAGACTTGCTCGCAAGAGTTTATCAGTAGCAACAGTTTATAGCAGTAGCAGTAGTGAAATAACAGCGGCAGTGTAACAAAGACAGCAGTAGTGATTATAGTAAACAGTAGGATTAAAATACTATAGGCACAGAGATGGATGAACGGGCGTTGCATGGATGAGAGAAACTCATGTAACAATCAAAGTAGGGCATTTGCAGATAATAATAAAACGGTATCCAAGTACTAAACAATCCATAGGCATGTGTTCCATATTTAGTCGTACGTGCTCGCAATGAGAAACTTGCACAACATCTTTTGTCCTACCAGTCGGTGGCAGCCGGGCCTCTAGGGAATCTACTGGAAATTAAGGTACTCCTTTTAATAGAGTACCGGAGCAAAGCATTAACACTCCGTGAACACATGTGATCCTCACATCACCGCCTTCCCCTCCGGTTGTCCCAATTTCTGTCACTTTGGGGCCTCGGGTTCCGGACAGCGACATGTGTATACAACTTGCAGGTAAGATCATAAAACAATGAATATCATCATAACACAATAACATGTTCAGATCTGAGATCATGGCACTCAGGCCCTAGTGACAAGCATTAAGCATAAAAGTTGCAACAATATCATCAAAGTACCAATTACAGACACTAGGCACTATGCCCTAACAATCTTATGCTATTACATGACCAATCTCGTCCAATCCCTACCATCCCCTTCGGCCTACAGCGGGGGAATTACTCACACATTGATGGGGGAAACATGGCTGGTCGATGGAGAGGCATCGGTGGTGATGATGGCGATGATCTCCTCCAATTCCCCGTCCCGGCGGAGTGCCAGAACGGAGTTTCTGGTCCCGAGATGGAGTTTCGCGATGGCGGCGGTGTTCTGGATGGTTTCTGGCGACTCCGACTTCCCATCTCGTGTTTTTAGATCGAAACCCTTGAATAGTCCAGAGGGGGGCGTCAGAGGCTGGCCGAGGCGGCCTCACACTAGGGCGGAGCGCCCCCCCTCCAGGTCGCGCCGGCCTAGTGTGTGGGGGCCCTGGGCCTCCCCCAGACCTGCCCTTCTGGCTTCGTGACTCTTCTGGAAAAATAAGCCCTTCGACATAAATTCCGGGGATTTTCCTGAAAGTTGAATTTCTGCACAAAAACTAGACACCAGAGCAATTCTGCTGAAAACAGCGTTAGTCAGTGTTAGTTGTATCTAAAATACACAAATTAGAGGCAAAACAATAGCAAAAGTGTTCGGTAAAGTAGATACGTTTTGGACATATCAACTCCCCCCAAGCTTAGCTTATTGCTTGTCCTCAAGCAATTCAGTTAACAACTGAGTGTGATAAAAGAACTTTCACGAACACATTTGTTCATATGATGTAAATATTCTCATGATATGGACAAGTACTTAGACAATTCATAATAAGATACATGCAAATAAAATCATCTAATAGGTATGTCAATCATGGAAAAGGTACCAACAAATTAATAATAAGCATCATGAATCATGTCTATCAGCAAGATTGCAATGTTCATAAAAGGATATAATAAAGTGGTATCTCGCTTGCCCGTATTTGTACAGCAAAACATAAATGCTCGGGCACCTCTGAAGTTCATGGAAAGACTAGAAGTAGAGATTGTCAAAGATAAAAGCATCAAAGTTATACCAAAGTTAATCACATTTTGGGACAAGCATATTATACTAAGAATGACAGCTGTGCTCTCAAGAAAGTGCTGAAAGAAAGGATGGTGACTCAACATAAAAGTAAAAGATTGACCCTACGCAGAGGGGAGCAGGGATTAACATGCGCTAGAGCTTTTCATTTTTAAAACAGGAGTAAAAATTATTTTGAGAGGTGTTTGTTGTTGTCAACGAATGGTAATGGGTACACCAACTACCTCATCAACCAGACTTTCAAGAGCGGCTCCCACGAAGGACGTTATTTCTACCAGCAAGGTAGATCATCCCTCTTCTCTTTTGTTTACACACGTACTTTAGTTTTATTATGGGTGACACTCCCCCCAACCTTTGCTTACACAAGCCATGGCTAACCGAATCATCGGGTGCCTTCCAATCAATCTCATACCATGGAGGAGTGTCTATTTGCAAAATTAAGTTGCTTACTGGTGAATCAGGGCAAAACATGTGAAGAGAATTAAGTTTGATTAATTGGGGCTGGACACCCCGTTGCCAGCTCTTATTATGAAAGTCTGTCAAAAGTAAATGACAAGGTTGAAAGATAAACACCACATACTTCCTCATGAGCTATAAAACATTGACTCAAATTGAGAAGCATTTTGAAGGTTTAAAGGTAGCGCATGAGAATTTACTTAGAATGGTTTGAAATGCCATGCATAGGTATTTATGGTGGACACTTTGGAATAACTTGGTTTTCAGGGATTTGGAAGCACGAGCAGCGTTCCCGCTCAGTACAAGTGGAGGCTAGCAATAGACTGGGGAGCGACAATCAAGAGAGTAGTCACTGTCATAATCATGCTTGCGGCAAAATAAATTAATGGAGGCATAAAAGTGATACAAGAACTCTGAGGCAAATTAAATCATCAAGGTTTAATTGACTTTTATTCAGTCATATGCATGCGTGAGCATGTGCCAAGTCGATTCGAATGAATTATTCAGAGGAGGATACCACAATGTCATACCTATTTATGAATAAAACAATGCAATCAAATATCTATGACATGCTACTCATATTAATAAACTGGAGCTAAACATGAGAGATCATGAACTACTAGACTTTCTTAAATGACATATACCTCTCATGAACAAACTAAGCATGCTCACATGGATGAGTATATGTAGAAAAATGAAAACAAATAGAGTTCATACCAGCCTCTCACCACAGTCGAATTGTCGTAGAATAATATGGAATGAAAACCATGCTCCAGCCACCGAAGACCATTGTAATATCCCAGGTTTAGAGGCAGTAAAATGAGAGAACACCAAAGTGTGCATTGCATTCATGCATAGAAAATCCGGGGAATTTTCGCGCTTTCAAATAAAACTTACCACAGTAACTGAAGTTTCACTTGACTTGCTGGAATTGAAGTAGATCATCAAGTCAAGCGCTATAAACTTCACTGTGATCTTTCACTAAAACCCTGTTTTGGGTAGAGATGATTTGATCTATGGATTAGATCAAATGGAATTAGTTTTACAACAACACATTCTTTAAGAATCAAACCCTAACTTATTAACACTTAAAAGTTAGCAACTACCTTTGTGTGGAATTTAATTCATTTATAAATAAGGTAGACCACAGGGTCTAAAGTGCATAAAAGCCACACATTCTTATTTAAATCATAACTTATTAAATACATGGAATATCATAAAACTAAATCCATTTACATTACGAATTATAGTCCAAACTAGATGAATAAAATTAACTATGAGTATTTTGAAACTCATATGATCATGCCTTGGTGAAATCAAACCCAACTATCCAAAATTGAGGAATAACCTTCAACCTTGACCTTTTGACCAATATTATAATATAAATCCAATCAAATATGATATAGTGACTCATCAACAATAATGAAACCATCCATAAGATATTTAGTAACAAATGCCACTTGGCTATCCAAAAATAAATCATATGAGAGGATAATCTCTATGCCACATGGGATGAAAATATCTACATGACTTGCTTTCCAAGCTATGCCATCTGATGCTCAAAGGATTGCTATGGATGAGGGCATGACAACCAAGCACCTTACTCACCAAACCAACATAAGAGTCACCACCTAGGTGTCATGATACTAGAGCTTGCCCAAGCCTATAAATAGAGCCACACCCTTCATCCATTTGCACATCAAGTACCATGCTACATGGGAACAAACACATAGAGCCACTCTATACATTAGCTAGGATCAAGATGAAGAAGCTAGGAGGTGGAGGCATACCACAAGATGCAGGTTTACCAGATTTCCTGAAGAACAAGCTTCAGAAGATACTAAGGTAGAATTCCTAGGCAAACCATATATTTAGAGGATCATATCATCATCTCCTGAGTAGAACCTTAGGCTATTACAAGAAATTTAAAAGTGAGAGAGATTATAGATGCTAACCATAGCCATGTCTATCCTAGAGAATTTTAGAGTAGTATTACATCTTACTTGTTTAAACCAACATTTAATCTTGTAGATGAGAGCCATGTTCCATTAGTGAAACATAACCAAAGCTTATGCTCATATTCTCATCCTAGTTGTGTATCACATTGGTGATCACTACTTAAACCCTAAACTACATGTGAATTCTAACCCATGGATTACTTTGGATTATAATTATAACCCTGCCATGCCTCATGCCTATTTTTATACTTCAATTAGTAAAGCACCACTAAAGCTCTAAACCTTTCAAATAGAATCCATTAACATAAAATGATAGACCCTAACTTGTGTACCATGAATCCAAACTATAAATCAAGCCATAGATACTTAATGCCTAAATGTCATTTGGTGATTGTAAAGTTTATCAAACTATTTTCTTAAACTCTAAGAACCATCATTCACATAAAATCATGAACCAACCCATTCTTATTACCACTTATTATAAACTCTAACCACAATAAAAATTATATAAGAACAATCCATATTGTTAAGCACACTAGTTAAACCTAATAATATTTTCACCAGTCACATGTTATCATATTCCAAACCATTTAAACAAATTTAGTTTCTAAATAAAAGGAGATTGAGATAAAAATCTAAAACTTATTTCTATGTTAATTACACCTCACAACATATCAATCCAATTAAAAATTCAATGTTTATTTAAACAACAAAATGATACAGTAAGCATCATTATCAGATTATAGTAATGTTTAAATATTTTAGAATCTGCAAAATAAAACAGAATTCAAATTTGAATTCAAACATGAAAATAGAAAACAGAAAATAAAACAGAAAAGGAAAAGGAAAATAGAGAGAGAGGCTCACCTGTCTTACCGCGAACAAAGCAGACCAGCCCACGTCGTGGCCCAGCAGGGGACCAAGAGCAACCCAGCCCACGAACGAAACGACCCAAACCACTTACCGTTTCGATGCTTTAAAGATCGTGCGAGAGGGAATAGTCTTCGTTCTCTTCCCCGGCATCGACAGCGCAGAGGTGAGCTCAGGCCACGTCCTCAACAATGATAAGGACGCCCTGGACGCCGCAGAAGCTTCTAGAACTCCACCCTATATCTCTCACGTCCGTCCTATCCACTTGCACTAAGATTCGCGCTCGAATCATGCTGGTAGCCAATTTTCCATCTGCGCCGGTCATCGTCGTCGTGTCGCCATTGCCGACCATCTCCGAGCCTATAAAAGCACGAGGAGGACCGCCGAAGAACCCTGATCCTCCGAGACCCTTTCAATTTCCTTTTCGCTTCCTAGAGATTTCCCAATCGTCTGAGTACAATCGCCGGTGACCATCACGGTGCCGTCGATTGAGGTCACCCCCGGACCAACCAAGCAACCCTGGCGGCGCGTATCATCACCAGGAGCATCGTGGAGGAGTACAGCATCAAGGGGAGGTCCCTATCGCCGGAATCAAGCCATTCCCTTTCCGTCGGGTTCGTCGGAGAACGATCTATCGCCATCGTCTCCGACCATCTCGAGCCTCGCCGAGGGTCTCATCATCTTCCTGGTGAGCTTGCGCATCTTCTGAACCCATTAGCTCTCCCTAGCATCACCTGTAGCTTCGTTTCGAGGTTTGGCCGGAGTGCGCCGCCGCAGCACATGGTTGCCGGCGATGCTCCGGCGAGTTTCTCGGAAAATCGCCACCACCAGATGGTTCCTCATCGTCCCCTGGTCCGAACTGTACAAGTCGCGTGTCCGCGGAGGCCCTGTATTGGTGGCGCCGCTCTCGTCTAGTCGCCGGCGTCGAGCCGACGGCGAGAGGGGTGTGTCCACCGCCACGTCAAAAACTTTGACTGGTCTTCTGCCCGCGTGGCAGTTGACTAGTCAAAGGACCCCACCAGTCAGTCTCTGCGGGTTAGAACCGAACGGGTATGTTTAGTATTTTCGATTTATTTCAAATTCCAGAATAATACTGAAACTTTGCAAAATCATAGAAATTTCATTTCAACTCAGAAAAATATAAATAATATATCAAAAAGCTCACAAAAATAAACTCTATTCAAATAAAATATAAAACAAAAATGTGTGTCAAAATAAAAATTCACTTATTTTTAACCTTATTAATTATGCCATTTCATTTATTTAAAATACAATTGGAATTCAATAATTAGTAAAGTTTAAAAATTAAATTTTAACTATTCAGTAACTAATTAAAATGTTAAGATTAATTTTATTTATCATATTTGCATTAACTTAATTATAAGTGGTAATTCATAAACCCTAATTTGCAAATTACCATTTACCATCTTCTTTAAATAGTAATAACTCAGGAAAATATTAAAAGCCAATATTATTTTGGTAGCCCAACAATTATTTACTTAAACATTCTTTAGTTAACAAGTTAATTATTTTAAACCCTAATAACAATTATTAAACCCTGATTCTTAATTCAACCAAAATAGGAGTTACCCTAATTATTAATTCTTGTGGAAAATTTATAAAATGCTAAACCATTCTTAATTTTGATTCAAAGTAATTAGTTACTATACCTATATGTCCAACTATCATTTTAGGAATTGTACCATGATTTAGAAACCCTAGTTTCAATTTGAGTAAGACCTGGATCCCATTATTTTATGTGATCATGTCAAAATGTTAAACCCTAAAACCCTAGTTGCTTATCACATGTGCTCATGTGAATTTCACCTTACATAGAGAACCATAATATGTGACCAATGAATGCATGCTTATGATCCACTAGCATAAAACCAAGTCACATGAGACTATCATTTCATGTTCCTATTCTTAATTAAAACCTATATGATCCACTAATGTCACATAGGTATAAACCCTAACTTGTTAATATGTTAGCACCATTGATCACCATACCAGACCATTAAGATCAACCTCAATTAGACAACCCTAGTAGAACCATAATGATGAACCCTAGCACCAACCTTGTGTAACCATTCACATCACATGCTCCTATTCCACTAAACCCTACTTAGGAAATGATAAGCCACTTAGCTTAGAAACCATTAGAGATTATTTAGTAAAGCAATTGTGAGATCATAGTAAACCCTAACTCATAGCAACACCTTGATAATCATCCTTTGATATGATGCTTAGAAGAAACCATGGTAATAATCCTATCAATACTTGCTACATATAAACCCATTCTACTTAAAGAACCCAACTAGTCCCTATTAGTGAACTAAATGAATCCAATAGTAAACCCTAGAAAGCCATAGCTCCTATATATAGTAGTTCATATTCTTATTTAACCTGTTCTTCAAAAGTTATTCTTTTGAAGTACAAATATCAATCAAACCTTAGAAGCCCTAATCCTTCTTTGAAATACTCATTATTTCTTAAACAACATGTTCTTCAAAAGTTATTCTTTTGAAGTATAATACAAGTAATCATCAACCATGTTCTGTAGAACATAAAATTGACAACTGTCCTTACATATTATTCCACCACTATTCTTTATGTGTATGATTGTTATGATGTCTTATATCACTTGATTATGATGCTAATATAACCAAACCCTAATAAGAACCTTGTTTGAGAACCATCCTAAAAGTGCAACATACCCTAAAGAAATCTTTACAACTCATCCATCCTAAATCATCGAGGTTAGGTTACGCTCGGGACGATTGCATCTCATACTATGCATTATAGCATCTTTGCTCGTTCTTTAAACATTGTCCTTACCGGACGATGATGGTATTTCAGAATTTGGAGTTATCACGTATCGAAGCTTTTGCCTGCATAATCTTGCAGTCAAGAAAGGCAAGTTCATCGCTTGCTCATGTCATTTGATTATTTGTATCAAAGTATATGCAAAATACTATACTTATCACTCATGCATTGAAAAGCAAAGTATTATTTTACAATTATGAATATGACTATGTGGTGGGCAATGGAACCATGGTATGTGTTGATATGGTGGAGGTTCCATTGCATGGGTTATATCACCCTAGGATTAATTACCAATGCCGTCCAGTGATTCTAGCGCCGTACATATCGCGTTATCCATGAGATCTATAATGGCTCTGGGGAAGTCAGCTGTATCTTTTCCCTTCTGCACGCCAACGGATTGGTAGAGCCGGCGGGGTGTTGGAGGCACTGCCGTAGGTTGGGATAGCCTTTTAAATCCCCATCCATTAGGGATGATGGCTCTACGATCTATGATGGATTGTCCGGAGTACACCATGAGTAAAGCCGTATTATCGGGGGAAGTCTACTGGAGGTGTACGGTTGGACAAAAGGGTGGGTTTGCAGGGTCGCGGAGAAGGCAGTGATTGGCTTGGATCTTATACTGGGCCTCACACCAAAGGAAGTGTGGACGAGCTGAGGACATACTCTCAGCCGGCAACATGGTTAAGATCTCTTGTGGGGTAAAGTAACGCACCTCTGCAGAGGGTATCAAGAATTGTGACTGTCACTCCCTGTTCCGGGAAGGGAACTGCGAACGCGGCAGGAAAGGAATTCCACGAAGTTCTAGTCAACCTGTGAAGACTGACGGGCATAGTTTTCAGAATAAAATAAACCTTTTGAAGAAATGTTTACAAAAACTTGCATTTGCCTATGACTTTCTGGTCTATGGCTGTAGCTAGTGCATGATACACCTATTTCCTAATATGAACTTGCTGAGTACGCTCGTACTCATTCTATCTCGTTTGAACCCCCTTCTTAGATCAAGGCACCGAAGGAGAAACTACCGTGGAACTCAAAGACAAAGAAGTCAACCGCAACAAGATGAAGAATCCAATCAAAGAAGTCAATGGAGTCAACTTCTGCATCAGCTAGAGTGGAAACTTAGACTAGTAATAGAAGGGAACCTTTCCCTAATCCTAGCACCTAAGTAGCTAGATTTCTATAGCAAGCCAAGTAGCTCATAAGCTTGAGTTAGCAATAAGATAGACTACGAGTCGTTCTTCTGGAGCTTTATTTGAAGTTTTACCTCACTATAAAGTAGGAGGCTATGTTGATCTTATGTAAACAGTTCGTGTGTACTTCTATAGACATACCTTGGACTCGCATATGTTTCTGTTGTACCACTCTGAGAGATGTAATATGAGTGGAACGGTGTTTCACTTGTGTTATGTCAACGACTTGTGTACTACACCATGCAGTGGTACGCTGGGTCATCACAGCTGGTATCAGAGCAAATGCTTTGACCCTAGGATTAAAACCCTTTAAAGGAGACCTATAGGTTTGGTAGTGTCTATAGGAAGTTTTCTTAGCCAAACCAACTATTCTTTTGACTTGAGATGGGTATTCACTTGAGAATAATCCTGACACACTTGAGTCAATCTTTCTTATCTATCTTTCTTAAGTAAAGTTAGTTAGTTATCTGGCTTCATTCCAAATAATTAGAACACCATTGAAGCTTTAGATAATGGGTGGTAGTAGACCACAACTGGTATACAACACATGGTAGTCCAAAGAGAGGATACAACCATAAGGAAGATATCCTATTGGAAGATGTATACCAAGTCATGTTATGATTAAGTAAGAGTCATTTAAAATGTTAAATGACTGATGTTAAGTAAGGGAGATAAGTTATATAAGGTAGTATATGTCTATGATGAGTCAATCATAGGAGGTAAGGCAGAGTGATAGGAGTTATATAAGTCTACTTTTCAAGGTAAAGTTGGAAATCATATATGATTCACTTGAGAATCATGATGTGAGGGAGTAGAACATCACAAGTGAATTACAAGAGTGTGATAAGGAGTAGGATTTAGGGAATAGTTCGAAAGCTTAGGCCTTAAAATCCTAATAGTTATACCAAGTATGTTAGAATCATAGTCCTTAATTTAAAAAAGACTTATTTAGAGCATATCACATAGAGAAATCCGGGAGTTATAGGTGGTATATTCTAAACAATCATGTGTTTAGAGTAGACATGTTAGAACTAATTGTATTATAGGAAGTAGTCCTCAATAGCACATATATATGGTATACTATTTTGTTAGTACTTCCAAAGAAAACTAGGTTAACTTCAACTATCCCAGGCCATTTTGTTTCAAGTTTGTCTCATTGCAAATGTGCAATTAAGATAAATATTGAGACAAATAGTAGAAATTCACGTATTGTGCTAAGTATCACGACCTAAACCTATCTTATGTGGTGTTATATATTACACACCTACGCCTGATGTTTAGGGATGTCTTACCCAACTACTATCTTCGGGCATATAAGGATGTGTATTATAAGCACAAAGCTGGATTTTATTGGATTTTATTGGATTTTCATTGATTGACTAGATCCATACATGAAGTTTGACTTTGATATGCAAGTGCATGTTGCAATATCAAGCTCTTACTTGATGTTATAGGTCTAGAGGGTAAAGGTATTCGTGTGAGGAAGTGACGAATTATGAAGATTTTGGAAGACAAGATAAAGTTTCACTGGAAGAAGAAGTCAAATTGTGGGAAGCAACCACAATACTCGAAGGGAAGGACCAATTAAAACTCACTTTTATCCTTAATCAAGGAGTACTTCAATATGGAAGTATCATGACAGTGAGAAAAATAGTGAATATGGAGCAGTGGAAGTGGAACCATATTCAATATGGAAGAAGGGAATGCAAGTGAAGTCACTTACAATACTATTTTCATAGTGTCAACAAGTGGTTATCTTGCAAAACAAACCCTAGAAGAAGGAAAATAGACAAGTGAAGTCGCAGCTGGTATAATAAGACCGCAGCTGATATAGGATAATCATGAAGAGAAAGTATGTGAAGTGAGGTATATCTTGACTAAAACTATAAAAGTAGCCACAGCTGGTAGGTAGATATTACCTAAAACCATAACATAGCCACAGCTGGTATCCAATAAGTCACATCTGGTACTAGGTAGTCTGCAGCTGGTACCAGATAGCCCACAGCCTGAACATTTCTTTACCCTAAAAGAAAGGGGGATTCCGCAGCTAGTATTTCACAGCTAGTATCTCGTGGTTGGTAAATATTTAGTCGGAGGATTCATAATGGATACCCACAACTGTGTGGATACACCGCAAAGAATTCTTCGTGAGACTTTAGAAAGGTACAAAATATAAACCAGACTTAAACCAACTACCTAACCTTGGAGTTTAATGATTAGAGGAAAGGAAGTTTGAAGATCATTAGTAAACTCCAAGGGGGAGAGGAAGGTTGAATGAGAAGTATTAGAATATAATATTTGGAGTATGATGGACCAGGAAGAAAATCTGAACTGAGAGGAAGTCCGATCCTATTTTCATAAGATTGGTGGAAGTATCCATATAATAGTACTCTCAGGAGGTTGTCAGACCAGAAGCCGAGGTTCATATCTCAAGGAAGTAAGAGTTAGATCCTAACGTGAGTGGGTAAGTTATAATTACTCAGAAGTAAAAGACCTCAAGTAAGTCTAAGATAATGAAGTTGATTGAAGAAGATGTCGAAGGACAATCAAGGCTTAAGAAGGCTTAAGACGAAGAAGTTTGACCAAACATAAGCCTAGTAGAAAGATTCTTTTCATGGAATCTAAAGAAACCAAAAAGAGGATAACTAGTATAAGCTAAAAGCCATGATTGGATGGACTAAATGAGTCTAATCCATTCGTAGGACTAAACAACCAGGACCATGCCTATTGTAAACACCTTATTAAGTACCATTACTTTCGTTATGGTAGTAATGGAAAACAATACCCTACCTTAAACCAATCCTTTAAACTTAAGGTTTGGGTATCGCAACTGGTAACTCGTAGTACCATATTACACCGCAGCTGGTAGAACCAAGTTCTGAGTACCCCAAATAGGAAGATGTCACCACAACTATTAGTAAAGTCCATTAACACAATAAGATGTATTAATCCAAGAATCTTTGAAGAGTAAGACAAGAAGCTTAGAGTGTTGGAAGAAATCATAGAATAAAAGAAAGTATCAGTGCCAGACATCAGAAGACTCCAGGAAGGATCTGGACAAGAGATATATTCCACTATATCTAGTGTGATCACCATGGAGTTGAAGGATGGTGATCTGTTCAAGACATTTCAACATTCCGAAACATGAGAGCGTTCGAACTTCGGGACGAAGTTCAGTTTAAGGGGGAGAGGCTGTAATATCCCAGGTTTAGAGGCAGTAAAATGAGAGAACACCAAAGTGTGCATTGCATTCATGCATAGAAAATCCGGGGAATTTTCGCGCTTTCAAATAAAACTTACCACAGTAACTGAAGTTTCACTTGACTTGCTGGAATTGAAGTAGATCATCAAGTCAAGCGCTATAAACTTCACTGTGATCTTTCGCTAAAACCCTGTTTTGGGTAGAGATGATTTGATCTATGGATTAGATCAAATGGAATTAGTTTTACAACAACACATTCTTTAAGAATCAAACCCTAACTTATTAACACTTAAAAGTTAGCAACTACCTTTGTGTGGAATTTAATTCATTTATAAATAAGGTAGACCACAGGGTCTAAAGTGCATAAAAGCCACACATTCTTATTTAAATCATAACTTATTAAATACATGGAATATCATAAAACTAAATCCATTTACATTACGAATTATAGTCCAAACTAGATGAATAAAATTAACTATGAGTATTTTGAAACTCATATGATCATGCCTTGGTGAAATCAAACCCAACTATCCAAAATTGAGGAATAACCTTCAACCTTGACCTTTTGACCAATATTATAATATAAATCCAATCAAATATGATATAATGACTCATCAACAATAATGAAACCATCCATAAGATATTTAGTAACAAATGCCACTTGGCTATCCAAAAATAAATCATATGAGAGGATAATCTCTATGCCACATGGGATGAAAATATCTACATGACTTGCTTTCCAAGCTATGCCATCTCATGCTCAAAGGATTGCTATGGATGAGGGCATGACAACCAAGCACCTTACTCACCAAACCAACATAAGAGTCACCACCTAGGTGTCATGATACTAGAGCCTGCCCAAGCCTATAAATAGAGCCACGCCCTTCATCCATTTGCACATCAAGTACCATGTTACATGGGAACAAACACATAGATCCACTCTATACATTAGCTAGGATCAAGATGAAGAAGCTAGGAGGTGGAGGCATACCACAAGATGCAGGTTTACCAGATTTCCTGAAGAACAAGCTTCAGAAGATACTAAGGTATAATTCCTAGGCAAACCATATATTTAGAGGATCATATCATCATCTCCTGAGTAGAACCTTAGGCTATTACAAGACATTTAAAAGTGAGAGAGATTATAGATGCTAACCATAGCCATGTCTATCCTAGAGAATTTTAGAGTAGTATTACATCTTACTTGTTTAAACCAACCTTTAATCTTGTAGATGAGAGCCATGTTCCATTAGTGAAACATAACCAAAGCTTATGCTCATATTCTAATCCTAGTTGTGTATCACATTGGTGATCACTACTTAAACCCTAAACTACATGTGAATTCCAACCCATGGATTACTTTGGATTATAATTATAACCCTGCCATGCCTCATGCCTATTTTTATACTTCAATTAGTAAAGCACCACTAAAGCTCTAAACCTTTCAAATAGAATCCATTCACATAAAATGATAGACCCTAACTTGTGTACCATGAATCCAAACTATAAATCAAGCCATAGATACTTAATGCCTAAATGTCATTTGGTGATTGTAAAGTTTATCAAACTATTTTCTTAAACTCTAAGAACCATCATTCACATAAAATCATGAACCAACCCCATTCTTATTACCACTTATTATAAACTCTAACCATAATAAAAATAATATAAGAACAATCCATATTGTTAAGCACACTAGTTAAACCTAATAATATTTTCACCAGTCACATGTTATCATATTCCAAACCATTTAAACAAATTTAGTTTCTAAATAAAAGGAGATTGAGATAAAAATCTAAAACTTATTTCTATGTTAATTACACCTCACAACATATCAATCCAATTAAAAATTCAATGTTTATTTAAACAACAAAATGATACAGTAAGCATCATTATCAGATTATAGTAATGTTTAAATATTTTAGAATCTGCAAAACAAAACAGAATTCAAATTTGAATTCAAACATAAAAATAGAAAATAGAAAATAAAACAGAAAAGGAAAAGGAAAATAGAGAGAGAGGCTCACTGATACGTCTCCGACGTATCGATAATTTCTTATGTTCCATGCCACATTATTGATGTTATCTACATGTTTTATGCACACTTTATGTCATATTCGTGCATTTTCTGGAACTAACCTATTAACAAGATGCCGAAGTGCCAGTTCCTGTTTTCTGCTGTTTTTGGTTTCAGAAATCCTAGTAACGAAATATTCTCGGAATCGGACGAAATCAACGCCCAGGTTCCTATTTTTCCCGGAACCATCCAGAACACCCGAGAGCCGCCAGAGGGGAGCCCTGGGGGCCCCACACCACACCCTGGCGCGGCCAGAGGGGGGGCCGCGCCGCCCTATGGTGTGGGCCCCCCAGAAGCCCTCCTGCGCTGCCTCTTCGCCTATATAAAGCCTCCGTCGCGAAAACCCTGATGCGTTCGATGAAAACCACAGAAACCTTCCAGAGCCGCCGCCATCGCGAAGCCAAGATCTGGGGGACAGGATCTCTGTTCCGGCACGCTGCCGGAGCGGGGAAGTGCCCCCGGAAGGCTTCTCCATCGACACCGCTGCCATCTTCACCGCCATCTTCATCACCGCTGCTGCTCCCATGAGGAGGGAGTAGTTCTCCATCGAGGCTCGGGGATGTACCGGTAGCTATGTGGTTCATCTCTCTTCCATGTACCTCAATACAATAATCTCATGAGCTGCTTTACATGATTGAGATTCATATGAGCTTTGTATCACAATTTATCTATGTGCTACTCTAGCAAAGTTATTAAAGTAGTTCTATTCCTCCTGCACGTGTGTAAAGGTGACAGTGTGTGCACCGTGTTAGTACTTGGTTTATGCTATGATCATGATCTCTTGTAGATTGCGAAGTTAACTATTGCTATGATATATTGATGTGATCTATTCCTCCTACATATGCATGAAGGTGACAGTGTGCATGCTATGTTAGTACTTGGTTTAATCTGTTGATCTATCTTACACTATAAGGTTACTTAAATATGAACAAATTGTGGAGCTTGTTAACTCCGGCATTGAGGGTTCGTGTAATCCTACGCAATGCATTCATCATCCAACAAAAGTGTAGAGTATGCATTTATCTATTCTGTTATGTGATCAATGTTGAGAGTGTCCACTAGTGAAAGTCTAATCCCTAGGCCTTGTTCCTAAATACTGCTGCGTTACTACTGCTTGTGTACTGTTTCACTGTGTTACTACTGCTGCAATACTACCACCATCAACTACACGCCAGCAAGCTATTTTCTGGCACCGTTGCTACTGCTCATACTTATTCATACCACCTGTATTTCACTATCTCTTCGCCGAACTAGTGCACCTATTTGGTGTGTTGGGGACACAAGAGACTTCTTGCTTTGTGGTTGCAGGGTTGCATGAGAGGGATATCTTTGACCTCTTCCTCCCTGAGTTCGATAAACCTTGGGTGATCCACTTAAGGGAAAACTTGCTGCTGTTCTACAAACCTCTGCTCTTGGAGGCCCAACACTGTCTACATGAAAGGAGGGGGAACGTAGACATCACTCACCTGTCTTACCGCAGCAGCCCAGCAGACCAGCCCACGTCGTGGCCCAGCAGGGGACCAAGAGCAACCCAGCCCACGAACGAAACGACCCAAACCACTTACCGTTTCGATGCTTTAAAGATCGTGCGAGAGGGAATAGTCTTCGTTCTCTTCCCCGGCGTCGACAGCGCAGAGGTGAGCTCAGGCCACGTCCTCAACGATGATGAGGACGCCCTGGATGCCGCAGAAGCTTCTAGAACTCCACCCTATATCTCTCACGTCTGTCCTATCCACTTGCACTAAGATTCGCGCTCGAATCATGCTGGTAGCCAATTTTCCATCTGCGCCGGTCATCGTCGTCGTGTCGCCATTGCCGACCATCTCCGAGCCTATAAAAGCATGAGGAGGACCGCCGAAGAACCCTGATCCTCCGAGACCCTTTCAATTTCCTTTTCGCTTCCTAGAGATTTCCCAATCGTCTGAGAACAATCGCCGGTGACCATCACGGTGCCGTCGATTGAGGTCACCCCCGGACCAACCAAGCAACCCTGGCGGCGCGTATCATCACCAGGAGCATCGTGGAGGAGTACAGCATCAAGGGGAGGTCCCTATCGCCGGAATCAAGCCGTTCCCTTTCCGTCGGGTTCGTCGGAAAACGATCTATCGCCATCGTCTCCGACCATCTCGAGCCTCGCCGAGGGTCTCATCATCTTCCTGGTGAGCTTGCGCATCTTCTGAACCCATTAGCTCTCCCTAGCATCACCTGTAGCTTCGTTTCGAGGTTTGGCCGGAGTGCGCCGCCGCAGCACATGGTTGCTGGCGATGCTCCGGCGAGTTTCTCGGAAAACTGCCACCACCAGATGGTTCCTCATCGTCCCCTGGTCCGAACTGTACAAGTCGCGTGTCCGCGGAGGCCCTGTATTGGCGGCGCCGCTCTCGTCTGGTCGCCGGCGTCGAGCCGACGGCGAGAGGGGTGTGTCCACCGCCACGTCAAAAACTTTGACTGGTCTTCTGCCCGCGTGGCAGTTGACTAGTCAAAGGACCCCACCAGTCAGTCTCTGCGGGTTAGAACCGAACGGGTATGTTTAGTATTTTCGATTTATTTCAAATTCCAGAATAATACTGAAACTTTGCAAAATCATAGAAATTTCATTTCAACTCAGAAAAATATAAATAATATATCAAAAAGCTCACAAAAATAAACTCTATTCAAATAAAATATAAAACAAAAATGTGTGTCAAAATAAAAATTCACTTATTTTTAACCTTATTAATTATGCCATTTCATTTATTTAAAATACAATTGGAATTCAATAATTAGTAAAGTTTAAAAATTAAATTTTAACTATTCAGTAACTAATTAAAATGTTAAGATTAATTTTATTTATCATATTTGCATTAACTTAATTATAAGTGGTAATTCATAAACCCTAATTTGCAAATTACCATTTACCATCTTCTTTAAATAGTAATAACTCAGGAAAATATTAAAAGCCAATATTATTTTGGTAGCCCAACAATTATTTACTTAAACATTCTTTAGTTAACAAGTTAATTATTTTAAATCCTAATAACAATTATTAAACCCTGATTCTTAATTCAACCAAAATAGGAGTTACCCTAATTATTAATTCTTGTGGAAAATTTATAAAATGCTAAACCATTCTTAATTTTGATTCAAAGTAATTAGTTACTATACCTATATGTCCAACTATCATTATTGTACCATGATTTAGAAACCCTAGTTTCAATTTGAGTAAGACCTGGATCCCATTATTTTATGTGATCATGTCAAAATGTTAAACCCTAAAACCCTAGTTGCTTATCACATGTGCTCATGTGAATTTCACCTTACATAGAGAACCATAATATGTGACCAATGAATGCATGCTTATGATCCACTAGCATAAAACCAAGTCACATGAGACTATCATTTCATGTTCCTATTCTTAATTAAAACCTATATGATCCACTAATGTCACATAGGTATAAACCCTAACTTGTTAATATGTTAGCACCATTGATCACCATACCAGACCATTAAGATCAACCTCAATTAGACAACCCTAGTAGAACCATAATGATGAACCCTAGCACCAACCTTGTGTAACCATTCACATCACATGCTCCTATTCCACTAAACCCTACTTAGGAAATGATAAGCCACTTAGCTTAGAAACCATTTGAGATTATTTAGTAAAGCAATTGTGAGATCATAGTAAACCCTAACTCATAGCAACACCTTGATAATCATCCTTTGATATGATGCTTAGAAGAAACCATGGTAATAATCCTATCAATACTTGCTACATATAAACCCATTCTACTTAAAGAACCCAACTAGTCCCTATTAGTGAACTAAATGAATCCAATAGTAAACCCTAGAAAGCCATAGCTCCTATATATAGTAGTTCATATTCTTATTTAACCTGTTCTTCAAAAGTTATTCTTTTGAAATACAAATATCAATCAAACCTTAGAAGCCCTAATCCTTCTTTGAAATACTCATTATTTCTTAAACAACATGTTCTTCAAAAGTTATTCTTTTGAAGTATAATACAAGTAATCATCAACCATGTTCTGTAGAACATAAAATTGACAACTGTCCTTACATATTATTCCACCACTATTCTTTATGTGTATGATTGTTATGATGTCTTATATCACTTGATTATGATGCTAATATAACCAAACCCTAATAAGAACCTTGTTTGAGAACCATCCTAAAAGTGCAACATACCCTAAAGAAATCTTTACAACTCATCCATCCTAAATCATCGAGGTTAGGTTACGCTCGGGACGATTGCATCTCATACTATGCATTATAGCATCTTTGCTCGTTCTTTAAACATTGTCCTTACCGGACGATGATGGTATTTCAGAATTTGGAGTTATCACGTATCGAAGCTTTTGCCTGCATAATCTTGCAGTCAAGAAATGCAAGTTCATCGCTTGCTCATGTCATTTGATTATTTGTATCAAAGTATATGCAAAATACTATACTTATCACTCATGCATTGAAAAGCAAAGTATTATTTTACAATTATGAATATGACTATGTGGTGGGCAATGGAACCATGGTATGTGTTGATATGGTGGAGGTTCCATTGCATGGGTTATATCACCCTAGGATTAATTACCAATGCCGTCCAGTGATTCTAGCGCCGTACATATCGCGTTATCCATGAGATCTATAATGGCTCTGGGGAAGTCAGCTGTATCTTTTCCCTTCTGCACGCCAACGGATTGGTAGAGCCGGCGGGGTGTTGGAGGCACTGCCGTAGGTTGGGATAGCCTTTTAAATCCCCATCCATTAGTGATGATGGCTCTACGATCTATGATGGATTGTCCGGAGTACACCATGAGTAAAGCCGTATTATCGGGGGAAGTCTACTGGAGGTGTACGGTTGGACAAAAGGGTGGGTTTGCAGGGTCGCGGAGAAGGCAGTGATTGGCTTGGATCTTATACTGGGCCTCACACCGAAGGAAGTGTGGACGAGCTGAGGACATACTCTCAGCCGGCAACATGGTTAAGATCTCTTGTGGGGTAAAGTAACGCACCTCTGCAGAGGGTATCAAGAATTGTGACTGTCACTCCCTGTTCCGGGAAGGGAACTGCGAATGCGGCAGGAAAGGAATTCCACGAAGTTCTAGTCAACCTGTGAAGACTGACGGGCATAGTTTTCAGAAAAAAAATAAACCTTTTGAAGAAATGTTTACAAAAACTTGCATTTGCCTATGACTTTCTGGTCTATGGCTGTAGCTAGTGCATGATACACCTATTTCCTAATATGAACTTGCTGAGTACGCTCGTACTCATTCTATCTCGTTTGAACCCCCTTCTTAGATCAAGGCACCGAAGGAGAAACTACCGTGGAACTCAAAGACAAAGAAGTCAACCGCAACAAGATGAAGAATCCAATCAAAGAAGTCAATGGAGTCAACTTCTGCATCAGCTAGAGTGGAAACTTAGACTAGTAATAGAAGGGAACCTTTCCCTAATCCTAGCACCTAAGTAGCTAGATTTCTATAGCAAGCCAAGTAGCTCATAAGCTTGAGTTAGCAATAAGATAGACTACGAGTCGTTCTTCTGGAGCTTTATTTGAAGTTTTACCTCACTATAAAGTAGGAGGCTATGTTGATCTTATGTAAACAGTTCGTGTGTACTTCTATAGACATACCTTGGACTCGCATATGTTTCTGTTGTACCAGTCTGAGAGATGTAATATGAGTGGAACGGTGTTTCACTTGTGTTATGTCAACGACTTGTGTACTACACCATGCAGTGGTACGCTGGGTCATCACAACCATTGAACTCCATAATGAACTTTACAAAACCAAAGAAGAACAGCAAATATTTTTGGTGTTTTCGAAGTGGAAACAAGAACAAAAGGAAACAAGCAAACAAAGCAAAATCTTTTTGGATTTTCTTAGAGCTAACCAACGATAGCAAATAAAGCAAAATAAGAGCAAGAAACCAAAATAAACAAATGGTGAAGAGAAACAACAGAAATATTTTTGGTCTTTTTGTGCTTTAGGAAAGAAACAAAGCAAAAACAAGAAAATGAAAACTAGAAGAGTCACATAAACACAAAGCAGCAAGAATTCGTCAAACTTGATAGCAGTACAGTAATCGATTTTTAAGAAATTCTTCTGCTGCCCAGCTCGAAAAGTGTTCAACTAATGAAAGTTAGATAACAACCTGGGGAACATGCAAAAAAACTGGCTTTGCAAAATAACGTTCTGGCTGTTTTTGAGATTTTTTTTGGTATCAGTCAAGAATCTGTTTTCAGGCAGCACTTCCCCAAATGTGATCTCCCTCTTATTAGAAAACCACTTTAAGAAGCTAAACAAGTATATACAAGTATCCAGCAATCATAATATGCAAAGAATGAGTGATGCCGGTATACCTCCCTCCAAGCTTAGGCTTTTGGCCTAAGTGGAGTTCAACGCTAGCGAGGGTCAGGGTTCCACGCCGGTGGATCATACATGGCGTAGTCATAATAAGGTCCCGGTACAGAAGAAAAGGGTGAAGGCTCCTCATGCCTAAAATGTTGATGCGAAGAGCTCGCTGCATCGGATGACGAGTCGAGGTGTTTCTCGGCCTCCTCTGTGCCATCCCCTTCATGATGGCCATCCCCCTCTATGTATGCATTTAGTTCACCTTCCGTGACTGACCAATCCTTCCTGGAATCAATGTTAAACAGAACAGGTGCAGGCAATCCTACTAGTCTTTCAGTTTTCTTAGTTGTTCTCCAAGTTTTCTTGTAAAATGTTATCTTGTAAGACAGGTTAGTCAAATTAGATGAATCAGAAACAAATTCATGTTTAATCATGGAGACTATGTCAAGTTTCTCTATGGAGAGCGGAATATCAAGATGGTGAGGTTCTACACCATGCATAGCTAATAAACGGGAGGCGATGAGACCTCCACAAATTCCCCCCTTCTCACGGTTAGTACCAAGTCTATAGGCTATCAAAGCACCCAAATTATAAGTCCTATCACCTTGTAATGCAGCAGCTAGGAAAGCTAAATCCTGGATAGATAACTTACTTGCATTCTTCCTAGCAAGAACGCACTTGGTGATGAAATGAGCAAAGTAACGAATAGCTGGGAGTTGAATACTACTGATTTTGCCACCATCCTCTGAGAAGCTTCTTCCTTGGCAAATCATCTTGTAGAGACCCAAGAGCTCCTGCGGTAGTCCCCTTATCTTCTCGCATGATCCCCATTGTGGCACTCTAATTGCTGCACAAAAATCATCGAAAGGCAAGTTGATAGTTTTATTATAAATTTTGTACCGAACCATGGGGTTAGATTGAGACCAATTGAATTCAAAATCCTGCACTACAGACATGGTCAGCTTTGTATATTGGTAAGGTTCACCAACAACAAAACTTTTCAACCCTGCATTGGAGATCAGATTTTGAACATCCCGCAAGATTCCTGCACTTCTCATAAAATCTGTGCACGGGTAGTAAGAGGGGTATACTCCCTCTTCGCGGTGAACTCTCATAACTTGTTGCACCTCCAATTCTTGTTGGTTTAGTTGATGCCTATTCCACTCCATTTTCTGAAATTTTTCAACAAACAATATAAAATTTGATTTGGTGACATATGATACGTCTCAAACGTATCTATAATTTCTTATGTTCCATGCTACTTTTATGATGATACTCACATGTTTTATACACATTATATGTCATTATTATGCATTTTCTGGCACTAACCTATTAACGAGATGCCGAAGAGCCAGTTGCTGTTTTCTGCTGTTTTTGGTTTCAGAAATCCTAGTAAGGAAATATTCTTGGAATTGGAAGAAATCAACGCCCAGGGTCCTATTTTTCCACGAAGCTTCCAGAAGACCGAAGATGAAACGAAGTGGGGCCACGAGGTGGCCAGATGATAGGGCGGCGCGGCCTGGCCCCTGGCCGCGTGGCCCTGCCATCTGGGCCCCTCGTGACGCCCCTTGACCTACCTCTTTGCCTACTTAAGCTTCCGTCGATAATAGCCCCAGTACCGAGAGCCACGATACGGAAAACCTTACTGAGACGCCGCCGCCACCAATCCCATCTCGGGGGATTCAGGAGATCGCCTCCGGCACCCTGCCGGAGAGGGGAATCATCTCCCGGAGGACTCTACACCGCCATGGTCGCCTCCGGATTGATGTGTCAGTAGTTCACCCCTGGACTATGGGTCCATAGCAGTAGCTAGATGGTCATCTTTTCCTCATTGTGCTATCATTGTCTGATCTTGTGAGCTGCCTATCATGATCAAGATCATCTATATGTAAAGCTACATGTGCGTTTGTTGGGATCCGATGGATAGAGAATACTATGTTATGTTGATTATCAATATATTACCTATGTGTTGTTTATGATCTTGCATGCTCTCCGTTATTAGTAGAGGCTCTGGCCAAGTTTTTTACTCTTAACTCCAAGAGGGAGTATTTATGCTCGATAGTGGGTTCATGCCTCCATTAAATGCAGGACGATGTGAGAAAGTTCTAAGGTTGTGGATGTGCTGTTGCCACTAGGGATAAAACATTGATGCTATGTCCGAGGATGTAGTTATTGATTACATTACGCACCATACTTAATGCAATTGTCTGTTGTTTGCAACTTAATACTGGAAGGGGTTCGGATGATAACCTGAAAGTGGACTTTTTAGGCATAGATGCATGCTGGATAGCGGTCTATGTACTTTGTCGTAATGCCCAATTGAATCTCACAATACTCATCATGTCATGTATGTGCATTGTCATGCCCTCTCTATTTGTCAATTGCCCAACTGTAATTTGTTCACCCAACATGCTATTTATCTTATGGGAGAGACACCTCTAGTGAACTGTGGACCCCGGTCCATTCTTTTACATCGAATACAATCTACTGCAATACTTGTTCTACTGTTTTCTGCAAACAATCATCATCCACACTATACATCTAATCCTTTGTTACAGCAAGCCGGTGAGATTGACAACCTCACTGTTTCGTTGGGGCAAAATACTTTGGTTGTGTTGTGCAGGCTCCACGTTGGCGCCAGAATCCCTGGTGTTGCTCCGCACTACATCTCGCCGCCATCAACCTTCAACGTGCTTCTTAGCTCCTACTGGTTCGATAAACCTTCGTTTCTTACTGAGGGAAAACTTGCTGCTGTACGCATCACACCTTCCTCTTGGGGTTCCCAACGGACGTGTGCATACACGCTATCAAGCATATTTTCTGGCGCCGTTGCCGGGGAGATCAAGACACGCTGCAAGGGGAGTCTTCACAATCCAATCTCTTTACTTTGTTTTGTCTTGCTTTATTTGATTTACTACTTTGTTTGCTGCACTATATCAAAAACACAAAAAAATTAGTTACTTGCATTTACTTTATCTAGTTTACTTTATTTACTGTTGCTAAAATGAATACTGCTGAAAATACTAAGTTGTGTGACTTCACAACCACAAATAATAATGATTTCTTATGCACACCTATTGCTCCACCCGCTACTACAGCGGAATTCTTTGAAATTAAACCTGCTTTACTGAATCTTGTTATGCGCGAGCAATTTTCTGGTGTTAGTTCTGATGATGCTGCTGCCCATCTCAATAATTTTGTTGAACTTTGTGAAATGAAGTATAAAGATGTAGATGGTGACATAATAAAATTAAAATTGTTCCCTTTCTCATTAAGAGGAAGAGCTAAAGACTGGTTGCTATCTCTGCCTAAGAATAGTATTGATTCATGGACTAAATGCAAGGATGCTTTTATTGGTAGACATTATCCCCCTGCTAAAATTATATCTTTGAGGAGTAGCATAATGAATTTTAAACAATTGGATACTGAGCATGTTGCACAAGCACGGGAAAGAATGAAATCTTTGGTTAAAAATTGCCCAACCCATGGACTGACTACTTGGATGATCATCCAAACCTTTTATGCAGGACTGAATTTTTCTTCGCGGAACCTATTGGATTCAGCTGCTGGTGGTACCTTTATGTCCATCACTCTTGGTGAAGCAACAAAGCTTCTTGATAATATAATGATTAATTACTCTGAATGGCACACGGAAAGAGCTCCACAAGGTAAGAAGGTAAATTCTGTCGAAGAAACCTCTTCCTTGAGTGATAAGATTGATGCTATTATGTCTATGCTTGTGAGTGGTAGAACTAATGTTGATCCTAATAATGTTCCTTTAGCTTCATTGGTTGCTCAAGAAGAACATGTTGATGTAAACTACATTAAAAATAATAATTTCAACAACAATGCTTATCGGAACAATTGTAGTAACAACTATAGGCCATATCCTTATAATAATGGTAACGGTTATGGTAATTCTTATGGGAATTCTTACAACAATAATAGGAATACACCCCCTGGACTTTAAGCCATGCTTAAAGAATTTATTAGTACACAAACTGCTTTTAACAAATCTGTTGAAGAAAAGCTTTGGAAAATTGATATACTTGCTTCTAAAGTTGATAGTCTTGCTGCTGATGTTGATCTTTTGAAATTGAAAGTTATGCCTAATATGGATAATGAAAATAAAATTGTTACTACAGCAAATGTCATTCAAGTTAGAATTAATGAGAATATAAGATTAATGGCTGAATTGCATGCTAGGTGGGAAAGAGAAGAAAATGAAAAACTAGCTAAAGAAGATAATGTAGCTAAAGTTTGGACTATTACCACCACTAGTAATGCTAATGCTCCACTTGTTGCTGCACCTCCTACTATCAATGGTAAAATAATTGGTGTTGGCAATGTTTCTACTCCTAATGCAAAGCGAGCAAAACTTCCTGAAACTGCTAAAACTGCTGAAACTGCCTGTGATAAAACTGCTGAAATTTTTTCCAACATTGGGGATAATGATCCCATTGCTTTAGATTATATTGGTTTGGATTTTGATGATTGTCATATCTCTGAAGTTATAAAGTTCTTACAAAAACTTGCTAAGAGTCCTAATGCTAGTGCTATAAACTTGGCTTTCACAAAACATATTACAAATGCTCTCATAAAAGCTAGAGAAGAGAAACTAGAACGCGAAACTTCTATTCCTAGGAAGCTAGAGGATGGTTGGGAGCCCATCATTAAGATGAAGGTCAATGATTTTAATTGTAATTCTTTAAGTGATCTTGGTGCAAGTATTTCTGTTATGCCTAAGAAAATTTATGATATGCTTGACTTGCCACCATTGAAAAATTGTTATTTGGATGTTAATCTTGTTTATAATGCTATAAAGAAACCTTTGGGGAGAGTTGATAATATTCGTATTATGGTTAACAATAACCTTGTCCCCGTTGATTTTGTTGTCTTGGATATTGAATGCAATGCATCTTGTCCCATTATATTGGGAAGACCTTTTCTTCGAACTGTTGGTGCTACCATTGATATGAAGGAAGGTAATATTAAATATCAATGTCCTCTCAAGAAAGGTATGGAACACTTCCCTAGAAAGAGAATGAAGTTACATTTTGATTCTATCATTAGAACAAGTTATGATGTTGACACTTCGTCTCTTGATAATACCTGATACACACTTTCTGCGCCTAGCTGAAAGGCGTTAAAGAAAAGCGCTTATGGGAGACAACCCATGTTTTTACTACAGTACTTTTGTTTTATATTTGAGTCTTCGAAGTTGTTACTACTGTAGCAACCTCTCCTTATCTTAGTTTTATTGCATTGTTGTGCCAAGTAAAGTCTCTAATAGAAGTATGATACTAGATTTGGATTACTGCGCAGAAACAGATTTCTTTGCTGTCACGAATCTGGGTCTAATTCTCTGTAGGTAACTCAGAAAATTATGCCAGTTTACGTGAGTGATCCTCAGATATGTACGCAACTTTCATTAGTTTTAAGTTTTCTCATCTGAGCAAGTCTGGTGCCTTTTAAAAATACGTCTTTACGAACTGTTCTGTTTTGACAGATTCTGCCTTTTATTTCGCATTGCCTGTTTTGCCATGCTTGATGGATTTTTCGATTCCATTGACTTTCAGTAGCTTTGTGTAATGTCCAGAAGTATAAAGAATGATTGTGTCACCTCTGAATATGTAAATTCTAATTGTGCACTAACCCTCTAATGAGTTTGTTTCGAGTTTGGTGTGGAGGAAGTTTTCAAGGATCAAGAGAGGAGGATGATACAACATGATCAAGGAGAGTAAAAGCTCTAAGCTTGGGGATGCCCCGGTGGTTCACCCCTGCATATATTAAGAAGACTCAAGCGTCTAAGCTTGGGGATGCCCAAGGCATCCCCTTCTTCATCGACAACATTATCAGGTTCCTCCCCTGAAACTATATGTTTATTCCGTCACATCTTATGTACTTTGTTTGGAGCGTCCGCTTGTTTTTGTTTTTGTTTTGGTTGAATAAAATGGATCCTAGCATTACTTGTGTGGGAGAGAGACACGCTCCGCTGTTGCATATGGACAAATATGTCCTTAGCTTTACTCATAGTATTCATGGCGAAAGTTTCTTCTTCGTTAAATTGTTATATGGTTGGAATTGGAAAATGATATATGTGGTAATTGGTATAATATCTTGGATAATGTGATACTTGGCAATTGTTGTGCTCATGTTTAAGCTCTTGCATCATATACTTTGCACCTATTAATGAAGAAATACGTAGAGCTTGATAAAATCTGATTTGCATGTTTGGTTTCTCTAAGGTCTAGATAATTTCTAGTATTGAGTTTGAACAACAAGGAAGACGGTGTAGAGTCTTATAATGTTTCCAATATGTCTTTTATGTGAGTTTTGCTGCACCGCTTCATCCTTGTGTTTGTTTCAAATAAACCTTGCTAGTCTAAACCTTGTATCGAGAGGGAATACTTCTCATGCATCCAAAATCCTTGAGCCAACCACTATGCCATTTGTGTCCACCATACCTACCTACCACATGGTATTTCTCCGCCATTCCAAAGTAAATTGCTTGAGTGCTACCTTTAAAATTTCCATTCTTCACCTTTTACAATATATAGCTCATGGGACAAATAGCTTAAAAACTATTGTGATATTGAATATGTACTTATGCACTTTATCTCTTATTAAGTTGCTTGTTGTGCGATAACCATGTTCCTGGGGACGCCATCAACTACTTCTTTGTTGAATATCATGTGAGTTGCTATGCATGTTCGTCTTGTCTGAAGTAAGAGTGATTTATCATGATCAAATGGTTTGAGTATGCATATTGTTAGAGAAGAACATTGGGCCGCTAACTAAAGCCATGATCCATGGTGGAAGTTTCAGTTTGGACAACAAACCTCAATCTCTTATGAGAATATTATCTGTTGTTGAATGCTTATGCATTAAAGAGGAGTCCATTATCTGTTGTCTATGTTATCCCGGTATGGATGTCTAAGTTGAGAATAACCAAAAGCGAGAAATCCAATGCGAGCTTTCTCCTTAGACCTTTGTACAGGCGGCATAGAGGTACCCCTTTGTGACACTTGGTTGAAACATGTGCTATGCTATGATAATCCATGTAAATCCAAGCTCATTAGGACAAGGTGCGGGCACTATTGGTATACTATGCATGAGGCTTGCAACTTGTAGGATATAATTTACATAACTTATATGCTTTATTACTACCGTTGACAAAATTGTTTCTTGTTTTCAAAACCAAAGCTCTAGCACAAATATAGCAATCGATGCTTTCCTCTTTGAAGGACCTTTCTTTTACTTTTATGTTGAGTCAGTTCACCTATCTCTCTCCACCTCAAGAAGCAAACACTTGTGTGAACTGTGCATTGATTCCTACATACTTGCATATTGCACTTGTTATATTACTTTACATTGACAATATCCATGAGATATACATGTTACAAGTTGAAAGCAACTGCTGAAACTTAATCTTCCTTTGTGTTGCTTCAATACCTTTACTTTGAATTATTGCTTTATGAGTTAACTTTTATGCAAGACTTATTGATGCTTGTCTTGAAGTACTATTCATGAAAAGTCTTTGCTTTATGATTCAATTGTTTACTCATGTCATTTACCATTGTTTCAAATCACTGCATTCATTACATGTGCTTACAATAGTATTGATCAAGATTATGTTGGTAGCATTGTCACTAAGAAATTATCTTTGTTATCGTTTACCTACTCGGGACGAGTAGGAACTAAGCTTGGGAATGCTTGATACATCTCAAACGTATCTATAATTTCTTATGTTCCATGCTACTTTTATGATGATACTCACATGTTTTATACACATTATATGTCATTATTATGCATTTTCCGGCACTAACCTATTAACGAGATGCCGAAGAGCCGATTCTTTGTTTTCTGCTGTTTTTGGTTTCAGAAATCCTAGTAAGGAAATATTCTCGGAATTGGACGAAATCAACGCCCAGGGTCCTATTTTTCCACGAAGCTTCCAGAAGACCGAAGATGAAACGAAGTGGGGCCACGAGGTGGCCAGATGATAGGGCAGCGCGGCCTGGCCCCTGGCCGCGCGGCCCTGCCATCTAGGCCCCTTGTGACGCCTCTTGACCTACCTCTTCGCCTACTTAAGCCTCCGTCGATAATAGCCCCAGTACCGAGAGCCACGATACGGAAAACCTTACTGAGACGCCGCCGCCGCCAATCCCATCTCGGGGGATTCAGGAGATCGGCTCCGGCACCCTGCCGGAGAGGGGAATCATCTCCCGGAGGACTCTACACCGCCATGGTCTTCTCCGGATTGATGTGTGCGTAGTTCACCCCTGGACTATGGGTCCATAGCAGTAGCTAGATGGTCGTCTTCTCCACATTGTGATATCATTGTCTGATCTTGTGAGCTGCCTATCATGATCAAGATCATCTATCTGTAAAGCTACATGTGCGTTTGTTGGGATCCGATGGATAGAGAATACTATGTTATGTTGATTATCAATATATTACCTATGTGTTGTTTATGATCTTGCATGCTCTCCGTTATTAGTAGAGGCTCTGGCCAAGTTTTTACTCTTAACTCCAAGAGGGAGTGTTTATGCTCGATAGTGGGTTCATGCCTCCATTAAATCTCGGACAGTGACAGAAAGTTCTAAGGTTGTGGATGTGCTGTTGCCACTAGGGATAAAACATTGATGCTATGTCCGAGGATGTAGTTATTGATTACATTACGCACCATACTTAATGCAATTGTCTGTTGTTTGCAACTTAAAACTGGAAGGGGTTTGGATGATAACTTGAAAGTGGACTTTTTAGGCATAGATGCATGCTGGATAGCGGTCTATGTACTTTGTCGTAATGCCCAATTGAATCTCACAATACTCATCATGTCATGTATGTGCATTGTCATGCCCTCTCTATTTGTCAATTGCCCAACTGTAATTTGTTCACCCAACATGCTATTTATCTTATGGGAGAGACACCTCTAGTGAACTGTGGACCCCGGTCCATTCTTTTACATCGAATACAATCTACTGCAATACTTGTTCTACTGTTTTCTGCAAACAATCATCATCCACACTATACATCTAATCCTTTGTTACAGCAAGCCGGTGAGATTGACAACCTCACTGTTTCGTTGGGGCAAAGTACTTTGGTTGTGTTGTGCAGGTTCCACGTTGGCGCCGGAATCTCTGGTGTTGCGCCGCACTACATCTCGCCGCCATCAACCTTCAACGTGCTTCTTGGCTCCTACTGGTTCGATAAACCTTGGTTTCTTACTGAGGAAAAACTTGCTGTTGTACGCATCACACCTTCCTCTTGGGGTTCCCAACGGACGTGTGCATACACGCTATCAACATATAAATGAGGGAAACTACTATAGGAACTTGGTAGAGTACTAAACATGCATCAAAACTAGTTTTTACAACTTAGAACAAGCATGCAAGCTCACTAAACATGTTACCTACAGCAGCAAAATATTCAAGATATACTCAACCAAACAAAATTCTACTTGGATAATCGGAGGAGTCACATACCGGAGAGCAAATGTGCCAAATTTCAGACAGAAATCTGGGCTGAGCAAAGAGATCGAGAAATCTTGAGCTCTTGAGCAGAAACACGACTGAGAGAAAGCTGGTGCTAGTTTTTTCGGGAGAGAGAATGAGATGGGAGAAAGAGATGAAGAAGTGGGGCAAAGAGGGGCCCACACACCAGGGTGGCACGCCCCCCTTGCTAGCCGCGCCGGCTGGTGGGGAGCCACCCTGGGGTTCCCCACTGGTCATCCCCAGGTGCTCCCAGGTGCCTCTTCGAAAAATAAGACCAACGGTATAATTTTTGTAAATTTTTGAAAACTTTGAAAAATGCACATTTCTGGGTATTAAATTTATTATTACTGGGCAAGAAAAGATTTTGAAATCTCTATACAACTAATGAACTTTGCTAATCAAAAAGTGCTACAGCAAGTAGAACAAGTGGAGGAAGAAAGAAATGTTGTTTAACTCTGATGACCCAGAAGTATAGGGGGTGTATCGTCGTATCTTCGATAAGTAAGGATGTCGATCCCAACGAGGAGCAGAAGGTGTTGACAAGCAGTTTCGATGAAGGATTCACTGTAAATGCTCACAGACAAGTATTCAGGGGGTTTTGATGTAACAGATGAATAAAGTACGAGTAAGTAAAATGCGAGAGTAACAATTGCAGCGAGTGGCCCAATCCTTTTTAGCACAAAGGACAAGCCGGTTTGATTACTTATAATGACCAAACGTTCCTGAGGACACACGGGATTTTAGTCTAGTGCTTTCGCTACATACGGTTAATTAATCTTCATTGTTTTGATAAGTGTTGTGTGGGTGAACCTATGCTAATGTACCACCCTTCCTAGGACTAATACATACTTGTGATTATACCCCTTGCAAGCATCCGCAACTACAAGAAAGTAATTAAGATAAATCTAACCACAGCCTTAAACTCTGAGATCCTGCTATCCCTCCTGCATCGATATACCAACGGGGGCTTAGGTTTCTGTCACTCCGGCAACCCCACAATTGGTAAACGAGTACAAGATGCATTCCCCTAGGCCCATAAAGGTGAAGTATCGTGTAGTCGACGTTCACACGACACCACTAGAAGAATAACACCACAACTTAAATATCAACCATACTTCACTACTAACATTTAGACTTCACCCATGTCCTCAAGAACTAAACGAACTACTCACGAGACATCATATGAAACATGATCAGAGATGATATGATGATGAATAACAATCTGAACATAAACCTTGGTTCAACGGTTTCACTCAATAGCATCAATAACAAGTAGAAATCAACACCGGGAGAGTTTCCCCTATCAAACAGTCAAGATCAAACCCAAATTGCTACAGCGGTGATGACGTGCAGCGGTGGAGACGGCGGTGACGATGATGAAGATGATAATGATGGTGATGGAGATGATGTCCAGCTCGATGACAGTGACGATGGCGTCGATTTCCCCCTCCGGGAGGGAATTTCCCCGGCGGATCTCAGCCTGCCGGAGAGCTCTTTTCTCTCTGGTGTTCTCCGCCCCGCAGAGGCGGCTGTAACTCTTCGCGAGGTACCCTCTGTGGCTTAGGTCTTCGGGACGAAGGGTTTCGCGAAGAAAAGGAGGCGAGAGGGGCTGTGGGCCCCCCTCCTCATAGGGCGGCGCGGCCAGGCCTTGGGCCGCGCCGGCCTATGGGGTGGGCCCACCTCGGGTCCCCTCTTCTCCCCCTTCTGGCTCCCTTCGTCATCTGGAAAAATAGGATTTTTCATATAATTTCCGTCGACTGTTGATCTTCCGAAATATTGCATTCTGTCGGCGCTTTTTCCAGCAGAATCCTGACTCCGGTGCGTGATCCTCCAACAATCATGAATCATGCAAAATAGATGAAATAACATAAGTATCATCTCCAAATATGAAATATATCAATGAATAACAGCAAATTATGATATCAAATAGTGATGCAAATTGGACGTATCAACTCCCCCCAAGCTTAGACTTCGCTTGTCCCCAAGCGAAACTGAACTCGGAAAACAGGACCACATGTTTACGGAGTGAAGAGTCGATAAATAAAATACGGACAAGAAGCATCATATTCATTCACACAAGACATTTTAGTAAACAACTTCCTCATATAATTCAACTTGAAACAAGTATAAGGTAATCACAAATAAAGGTGCATAAGAAATCATAGTTGGTGATGGCAAACTTCGTTCTTGGTCAAAGAACAGTTAACAGGTTATACTTATCTATCGAGCAGCGCTCTTATGTTAAAGGTTATATGGCACAACTTGCATACTCAATCATAATAACCTCCTCATGATCATTGATAACTTGCAAAGCTACATTCATTCAGATAAAACTTGTACTAAACAAGGAAGAGTAAAAGACATGATGAGGTAAATCACAATATATTGGTTTGATCACAACAACTCAAATGCTTGCTTAAGATGGAGGGAAATAGGTTTAGCTGACTCAACATAAAGTAAAAGATAGGCCCTTCGCAGAGGGAAGCAGGGATTAAATCATGTGCTAGAGCTTTTTCAGTTTTGAAATCATATAAAGAGAATGAAAGTAACATTTTGAGAGGTGCTTGTTGTTGTCAACGACTGGTAGCGAGTACTCTAACCCCCTTGCCAGACAAACCTTCAAAGAGTGGCTCCCATTTATTTTTGTGTAGCACTCCTTCCAACCTTTCTTTCACAAACCATGGCTAACCGAATCCTCGGGTGCCTGCCAACAATCTCATACCATGAAGGAGTGCCTTTTTATTTTAGTTTTATTATGATGACACTCCCCCCAACCTTTGCTTACACAAGCCATGGCTAACCGAATCCTTCGGGTGCCGTCCATCAATCACATACCATGGAGGAGTGTCTATTTAGGTTAATTAATTTGGGACTGGGAATCCCATTGCCAGCTCTTTTTGCAAAATTATTGGATAAGTGGATGAAGCCACTAGTCCATTGGTGAAAGTTGCCCAACAAGATTGAAAGATAAAACACCACATACTTCCTCATGAGCTATAAAACATTGACACAAATAAGAGGTAATAAATTTTGAATTGTTTTAAAGGTAGCACACGAAGTATTTACTTGGAATGGCAGGAAATACCATGTAGTAGGTAGTTATGGTGGACACAAATGACATAGGTTTTGGGTTAAGGTTTGGATGCACGAGAAGTATTCCCTCTCAGTACAGGTCTTTGGCTAGCAAGGTTAATTAGCAAGCATAAGAGTCGAGGGAAACAAACAAATATACATGTGATAGAAACAATCATGCAGCTTCCTTGTAAGCACAAACAATTTTAACTTCAGAATAATAAGCTATGAGCTAACAAGAAAGAAAGATAATGAAACAACTACATGTATTTCTCTTTTATACTTAAACCTCAAAGTTTTGTTACTATTGACCAATGCTAAGTTTGCCAAAACCAAATAGATTTATTCAGTGCTCCCAAAGCGATACCAATACTACTAACAAGATCAATCATATAATAAGGATTGCAAACTAAAATAAGATGTGCAATATGTAAATGATAAGACTTCTCATTAATATTCCATAACGATAACTCACACCAAGGGATACTGTTGCGGTCGAAACCCACCGGCGAGCAGCGACGGGCAACACAGTAGAGCCGGGAACAACTTAGGGCTTCGGTTGGCCCTGGTCCCTCCGAGCGACGGCCCGCAAAGCTTTCTGGTCACACGTCCGATGCTGAATGCAAGGGCGTGCCACCTGACCTATACCTGGTCAGGAAGGTGATGAAGATGCCTCGCTTAGTTTCCTGCATGGCATACACGTAAACATTAAATACGAGCCTCGATCGGCTCTCAGGTTATCCTGTGAATCGGCTCATGGGAGCCGATCCACCCATGATTCGTACGAGGTGCACGAACACATGGTGGTCCTGCTTGATCAAGGTAAAGCTGATAAGACCTACGACGATTTGGGGTTTTCACCGCATAATCGGAACATCCTACTCAGGATTGGGCCTCGCGGCCACGCACGGTGATCGTAAGCCGACCCTAGACAAGGCCTAAAAACCAACACGAGGTTGATCCTCGGAACATCCTGTCTAGGGTTTACGAACGACACCCTGCGTGCCGCTGGATCCTCCAGCCCCTTATAAGGCCTAACTATTGCAGATATTAAACTAATCCTTGAAGAATCAAGGAGCAACCGTAACGGATCGAATCTACTATACTATGATCAAGCGGGGTGCCGCCCCTACACCTAAGATAGGTGTAAGGGCGGCGAGACATGCTAGGGGTTGCACTACGCAAGCATATGATACAAAGAACTATGCTAACCCTAACACATCTATGATAACTACGTTGCTCGCCATCAAAAAGGCTTCAGTACGAGCAACGCATGAACAACGTGGAGCTTGTGCTGCCTAGATCGCAAGATGCGATCTAGGCAGCATGTCGCTTACCGGTAGAAACCCTCGAGTTGAAGGAGTTGGCGATGCGCCGAGATTGATTTGTTGGGTGAACGTTGGTTGTTGTTTATTCCATAAACCCTAGATACATATTTATAGTCCAGGGGACTTTCTAACGTGGGAATCATCCCATCCGGGCACGGGCCCAACTCTAACTACATCGACACGTATCCTACTATGTTACAGATACAAAGGCCAACTAGCCCAAACTTGATATAAAAGGCCGATTTACATAACTCTTCAATATATAAATTCTTCAACTTCATCTTGATCGCGGCCCACCTCTGACTTGGTCAAATTCCGGTGATAACACATGCCCCCCTGGTTTTGGAAATGACATTTCCAAAATCATTATGCTTTCCTTTCGTCGGGTCATGTCATGGCAGAGCAAAACCGTCGCAGCAGCTTTCATCATGACAATTTACCTTCCCAACTTCTCTGCACGATTTGACAGTTTTGGCACCACCTCCTCGGAAATCACCACAGCATTAAACTTTCCCGTCCCCTCTATTTTTAACCGCGTCGAGCAGTTTGCCTCTTCATCCTCCTACTCCACAGTAGCCATCGGCAACCAAAAAACCCTTTTCGGCCGCCATGGATTCCTCTTCCTCCTCCAGCCTGTCCTTCCAGTCCTCCTCCTCCAGCGAGCTTGAGCAGGAGGTCAATCTGATGGCCATCTACGAGGCCCGCGCCCCAGAGTATTGGGACGCGCGGGATTGGGATTTCTCCATTGAATCCTAGGATGACGAACCCCTCACCGATGGTGAGGAGGATCTCCAGCTCCTCGTCGATGGGAAACTGGTACCGGCAGGCGACGACGACCTCTTCCCATGGGAGGCCACCCTCTCCTCCGACGAGGAGGAAGAAAAGGCGGAGGAATCGGAGGACGACTCCCCCTCCGCGGGATATCCGCCAGCCAAGCGCTTCCATGGCTGGGCCTGGTCTGATGACGATGATGATGACGAGGAGGATGAAGCCCCTGCCGGCGGCTTCATCAGCAGCGACGAAGAGCCCGCCGGTAGCAGCGCCGACGGCAGCTACAATGGTGACGACGAGGGCGGTGACGGCCTCTAGATCAGGGAGTAGCATAGGGCTAATAGTAGTAGTGCATTAGGCATCGGATGATCTTTTGAGAGCCATTGGTTCTTCCCTGTAAGAAATCCCTCTTCGAATCGATGAAAATTGCTCTTTTCAATGTGATTCTCTATTTGTTCAATATCGCACCATCCGACTGCCAAAACAGGTCAATGCACCAAGAACCGATAGCAACGTATCGGCTTTTCACCCCCACACGTCCGTAAGGCCGAACTTAAATCTTGAATTGGACAGACACCCAGGCAAACATTCCTCGCTCATACTGTAACTTGATATCTGACCACAACATTTCGCAACTCTAAAGTCGATACCTGTGCATCAGCTGTTTCAAAAACTTTTTACTGGCCGATTTCGTGTACCGTCCTCCACATTTACCATCCACTGATTCTTCACTAAAAAGCTTGAGGTCTGGTGGGCAAAGTAGGGTCTCCCGGAACGCCTTCGAATTCTTCCAACCAGACCCACTGGTCTTCCTTGAACACTCACCATTTTGTGAAGAAGGTTGCCACGAAGGTTTAGCCGATGGTATTTCAATCGGTTCTTGAATGGAGCATCCACCAGGCCTACTGCCCCCCGAGCCTTATTCGAGGCGAGAATGTTAGAGAAGAAGCACCAAAGCCGATCATCTTTCCTTCTCAGAAAGCTGATAATCCCTTCTGTTAACATGGCTGAACTAGCACCAAAGGTTGGAAATCCTTGACAAGAAGGTTTAGGAACCCGGATCGGCTCGAAGCAGCTGAAGACATTCCATTGTTTTACTCCAGTGAAGAGACAGAAGGCACCACAGCTGGCCTGGACTTAGTGGAGATTCAGTAAACCTCGCATAATTGCACTAGAGTCGATGGCTGCGCTGAATAAGCTTGGATGCTACAACTGGTACTTGGGGCGAGCTACCACTGGCCTTCCAATTAGAACGCAGAATCAGCCGATTCTGACCAAATCGGCTCTTCAGGGCACAGATCTTTTCAGGGTGAGCTGCCCCCCGAGCCTTAATCAAGGCGAGAATACCGGCGAGGATGTACATGTCATTGATCAGCCTTCCTCCGCTGAACGCCGGTGTTGTAGATGAAGTACCAAACTGAAGACTATCCCGGCGAAAACGTGAGCCTTGAGCACATAGCCAGTAAGTCTTGGTCTTAGTCTGTACTAGAGTCGATGGCCATGCATCGGCTTTGTGAATTTTTTTTTTTTTTTTTGTTATTGGCCTATTTTTTCCTATCGGCCCCCAGCGTTTTACTGCACACATGTTTACTGCACATGTCCATCTGATTAGGTGCCCCCCGAGCCGAATCTGTCAAGGAACGGCAGATATCGGCTCTGTAACTGGCGCGTCGGCTCCTGATAGGACCAAGGACGAACACCAACAGAACATGTGGTGAGGATAATTTTGGCCGATTTCCGGAATCGGCCTCCATGTTGATTGAAGCGCTCAGTGAAGGTTCTGTAATGTCCCTTCATAGATTTTGGGGCCGATCCCAAGGATCAGCCTCGCCTCATCTGCTCATTGGCTTGCTCTTGCTACTCGGTCAGGCTGGTGGATAGAACCAGCCCCACCTCTGACTTGATGCGCCTGCTGTCGTCCACCTTGAGTGCATCATAGAACCGTGGAGCCCTAAGCTCTGCTGGAAGGACGAGCACCATGTTTGTACTAGCCGATGCTTCACCGTCGGCTTTCCTTTGCTTGGGACGCCACTCCATTTTTCGTGGACGACCCTCTTCATCCAGGGTTCGCTGAACTTTCGCAGCCAGGTCAGGTCGCGCCTTCCTTAGCATATGCAGGTACACCCTTTCGGCTTCTTCCAGGCCGCGCAATCGCTGAACCCTGCGTTTCTGGGAACGGCTGAGTCCATCAGGGCACCACCTTGGACGGTGGTACCTGTCTTCCTCTTCATCCTCGTCTTCTGAATCCTCGAGATCTGCCCAACGAGGTGTCTCAGCGCGTTTGCTTTGTGGCGGGAGAGGCCCTAGGCGCTCGAACACAGACACATTGGCTGCCCCCTCCTTCTTCTGGTTGCATTCTGGGCAATTGCCGATTGTGGGCAATCGGCTCATTCCTGAATCCCAGCAGTGTCTGAAGAAAGGGCAGTCCCAGTGCCTGTCGTTGTCGTTTTGCTCCCTTGATTTTCCCATGGCGCGGCGCTCGTGCTCCTCCTCATCGTGATCATGCCGACGATATCTTCTGGCTTCTCTAGCCAGACGATCTTCTTCATCATCATAGCGGGACCGTCGGCGTTGGTCGTACTGATTGACGTACTTGTTGAGGAGGTGGTCAGAGAGGGGTCGTTGATATCTTATGTTCTTCACTTCTCCCTCGGTGACGTAGCGCTTGCCATCATGACGGAGCCGATCGCGTGGAGCGGCTTCCTCTGTGTCCTTGCTATGAGAGCAGCTGCCCTCGTCTCCATCTTTGCCAGAGTGGGTTCCAGGCCCTACCATGTTAATGCTGAGCGAGGGTCCTGGCTGGCAACCTTCAGGGTAAGTACATCCCACCATGTTGACGGCGGGGAAGGGGTGAGTGTCGACCTTCATGGCGTACTGATTGAAAATCAACCGTCCTTGTTCTATCGCCATTTGGATCTGCTGACGCCACACCCTGCAGTCGTTGGTGGCGTGCGAGAGCGAGTTATGCCATTTGCAGTATGGCTTTCCATTCAGCTCTTGTGCCGTGGGGAATTTGAGACCTTCAGGTATCTTCAACTGCTTCTCCTTGAGTAACAGGTCGAAAATTTGTTCAGTCTTGGTCACGTCGAAATCAAACCCCCTGGGCGGGCCTGGTGGCTTTACCCATTTGCAGGACACGGGGGTTGCCCCCCGAGCCCATTCGGCCACTGCTACCTCTTGATCTCCCGCAGACACTGCGTTTTCCTCTGCATCGACCAGGACTACTGCACGCTTGAATTTATCCTGGTACAGGTCCGGGTGGCGCTGTTCATATGCTGACAGCTTCTGAACCATGTGAGCCAGTGAGGGATAATCTGCTTGGGAGGCAATGTCCTTGATTGGTGTTGCCAGGCCTACTACTGCCAACTCGACTGCTTCCTTTTCAGTCACATGAACCGAATAACATCGGTTCCTCAGATTCCTGAAGCGCTGGATGTATTCTGCCACGGTTTCTCCACGCTTCTGACGTACTTGCGCTAGATCGGCCAGGCCAGACTCGGCAGCGTCTGAATGATACTGCATGTGGAACTGTTCCTCCAACTGCTTCCAAGTCTGGATCGAGTTCGGTGGCAACGAGGTGTACCACCCGAAAGCCGATCCTGTGAGGGACTGTGAGAAGTACCTCACGCGTAGTGGATCCGACACTGACGCCGTTCCAAGCTGTGCCAAGTATCGGCTTACGTGCTCGATGGAGCTGGAGCCGTCCGTCCCGCTGAATTTGGAGAAATCAGGGAGCCGATACTTAGGTGGTAGTGGGACCAATTCGTAGTCGTCGGGATACGGCTTGGAATAGCCGATCGTCCTTCGTTTCGGCACCATGCCGAACTGGTCCTTCAGGATCGCGCTGATCTGATCCACGGTGCTGGCTGTAGGAGTAGAACTCTGAAGATTCGCCGGGGTGGCGTACTTAGCCAGCCATGCCTGCTTTTCTGATTCCGAGCCAACTGCAGGAGCTGCGCTCTGGAGGTTCGTCGGGGTGGCATATCTTGTTAGCCACGTCTGCTTCTCAAGCTCTGTTGCTGACGTTCCTCCTGTCTTCCCAGAGGCCCCTGATGTCGCGGCCTGGTTTATGAGAGCCAAGTTACCGCAATCCGGCACATACGTGCACATGTACCCGTGAGGGATCTCCTTGGGTGCCTCCTGCAAGAACTGGCAGTCGCTAGGGTCGCCGCCGATCTTGTATACGACGAATGCCGGTGAAGTCGGCACCTCTGGTGCTGCCCATGCGAATGGCAGCGGTGGACGGGACTGGAGTGGCAACTCCCCTTGATGTGTCCCGAGAACTGGTCCTGACGGCGAGTATTGGTGCCTCATGATCTCCTGGATCACGCGAAGAGCGACACGCTCCAACGTGCTTACCAGGTTCTCAGAGTGGCGGTGTAGCGAGTGCCCCACCAAGTAGTTGATCTCCTGCCGCAGGGACCTGGTGCGCTCCTCCGACGGGGCAGAGAGGTCTATCCCATCTAGTGCACCGTTAGGCGAGAACCCTTTCCATCTGATGCCATGGGAACGGGTCCTGTGGAAAGAGCCGATGAGGTCGGCTTCGAGGATGACTTTGATCTCGTCATGCTTCTTCTTGAGCTCCTCGGTCAAGTCATCGTACGTGACTGGCGTGCCGTCCGCCATCTCAGATGTAGATGGCGATGTGGTTGATGTAGAAGCTGGTCCCACCGGGCGTGCCAGAATGTGTTGCGGTCGAAACCCACCGGCGAGCAGCGACGGGCAACACAGTAGAGCCGGGAACAACTTAGGGCTTCGGTTGGCCCTGGTCCCTCCGAGCGACGGCCCGCAAAGCTTTCTGGTCACACGTCCGATGCTGAATGCAAGGGCGTGCCACCTGACCTATACCTGGTCAGGAAGGTGATGAAGATGCCTCGCTTAGTTTCCTGCATGGCATACACGTAAACATTAAATACGAGCCTCGATCGGCTCTCAGGTTATCCTGTGAATCGGCTCATGGGAGCCGATCCACCCATGATTCGTACGAGGTGCACGAACACATGGTGGTCCTGCTTGATCAAGGTAAAGCTGATAAGACCTACGACGATTTGGGGTTTTCACCGCATAATCGGAACATCCTACTCAGGATTGGGCCTCGCGGCCACGCACGGTGATCGTAAGCCGACCCTAGACAAGGCCTAAAAACCAACACGAGGTTGATCCTCGGAACATCCTGTCTAGGGTTTGCGAACGACACCCTGCGTGCCGCTGGATCCTCCAGCCCCTTATAAGGCCTAACTATTGCAGATATTAAACTAATCCTTGAAGAATCAAGGAGCAACCGTAACGGATCGAATCTACTATACTATGATCAAGCGGGGTGCCGCCCCTACACCTAAGATAGGTGTAAGGGCGGCGAGACATGCTAGGGGTTGCACTACGCAAGCATATGATACGAAGAACTATGCTAACCCTAACACATCTATGATAACTACGTTGCTCGCCATCAAAAAGGCTTCAGTACGAGCAACACATGAACAACGTGGAGCTTGTGCTGCCTAGATCGCAAGATGCGATCTAGGCAGCATGTCGCTTACCGGTAGAAACCCTCGAGTTGAAGGAGTTGGCGATGCGCCGAGATTGATTTGTTGGGTGAACGTTGGTTGTTGTTTATTCCATAAACCCTAGATACATATTTATAGTCCAGGGGACTTTCTAACGTGGGAATCATCCCATCCGGGCACGGGCCCAACTCTAACTACATCGACACGTATCCTACTATGTTACAGATACAAAGGCCAACTAGCCCAAACTTGATATAAAAGGCCGATTTACATAACTCTTCAATATATAAATTCTTCAACTTCATCTTGATCGCGGCCCACCTCTGACTTGGTCAAATTCCGGTGATAACAGATACATAGACAACTAACTAAAGGAGAGATACTTCCACACTGCAACCCATCTTATATGATAACTTCCCTACTCATGATATGACACTACTTGATAGTAAAAAGTAAAAGATAGTGATGATGTCATACCGCGGCTCTCCCCCAAGCTTGGAACAAACCAAGGGGATGCCAATACCGATGATGAATTACTCCTTCGGCGGTGGTGGTGATGAATTCCTCCCGCGCTTCTTACAGATCTCCTTCAGCTTCAGTTTCTCAGTTTGGCAATTCTACACTAAGACTCGAAGAGATTCATTGTTATCCGAAGTTGGCGGTGGTGACCTTGTGATGGGAATCGAGTAATATTCCACAATTCTACGGAGTCGGTAATTCTCCTCCCGGAGTTTCTCCACCTCTCTTCTCAGAGCCCGGTATTGATCACAAAACTCATCGGTAACCCGTAGAGCTTCTTCCAACACAGAGAAAGAGTCGAGGCCAAGAGCAGGTGGTAAAGGTCCCTGCAAGTTATGAGAAAAAGAACGTCGAGTGTCAACAGATCCCACCAAGATTTGCTTGCTTCCATCAGCTTGGTGCTCCCGTTTTGACGACATCTTCTTCACTTCTTCCTTCGAAAGCTCCTTGCCCTTGTTGTCGGAGGCCATGGTGCTTCTAGATTGAAAACAGATCCTGGCAGAAACAACTCGAAACAAAACACGGCGAGAAAACGATATACGGACCTCCAGGGGTCCGGGGGGTTATATAGCATAAATTTTTACAGCATAAGGAAAGTACCAGGTCGAACCAGAGTCGGAGAGGGGCGACGAGGCGGCCAGCTCATAGGGCGGCGCGGCTTGGCTGGGGCCCGCGCCGGCCTATGGGGGCACGCCCTCGTGCGTCTCCTCCACTCCTTTTCGATCTCGTCATTTTTCATATTTTCCAAAAACAGCAAAAACATTGTTCGGAAAGTAAAACGCGAACTTTTTATTACCAGTACTGTTACCTATTCAAAGTCGAGTTCTGGCGGACTGTCAATTTGTCCCTTGATGAAAGCCTCCAGTGTTTCCACTCGAATAATATCGACATCTACATTGTAAGAATCACCTGAGATATAATGCTTGAGTCTTTGTCCGTTCACCACTTGTGTGGCATTGCCTTGGAGAGAGCTAATTTTTATTGCTCCTGAACGATACACCTCCTCAACAACATATGGTCCTTCCCATTTCGAGAGCAATTTCCCTGCAAAGAATCTGAGATGAGACCGATACAATAGGACTTTATCCCCAATATTAAATTCTCTTTTGATAATCCTTCTATCATGCCATTTTTTAACTTTCTCTTTAAACAGTTTAGCATTTTCATAAGCTTCACTTCTCCATTCATCTAGATAACTCAATTGCAGCAACCTCTTATTACCAGCTAGTTTAGGGTCTTTATTTAATTCTCTAACAGCCCAATAAGCTTTGTGCTCTAGTTCTAAAGGTAAATGACAAGCTTTTCCATAAACCATTTTATAAGGTGACATTCCCATGGGATTTTTATAAGCAGTTCTATAAGCCCATAGTGCTTCCTTCAATTTACTAGCCCAATTCTTTCTAGTTTTATTAACAGTCTTTTGCAAGATAGATTTAATTTCTCTATTTGATAATTCTACTTGCCCACTAGTTTGAGGATGATAAGCGGAAGCAATTCTATGATTAATACCATATTTAGCAAGAGTTTTTCTGAAACCACCATGAATAAAATGAGAACCTCCATCAGTCATAATATATCAAGGAACTCTAAATCTAGGAAAAATAATATCTAAAAGCATTCTTAAAGAGGTCTCACCATCAGCACTTTTTGTAGGTATGGCTTCCACCCATTTACTAACATAATCAACAGCAACAAGTATATGAGTGTTACCTTCTGAAGAGGGAAAAGGTCCCATGAAGTCAAATCCCCAACAATCGAACGGTTCAATAACAAGAGTATAACTCATAGGCATTTCATTGCGTCTGGAGATATTACCAACCCTTTGGCATTCATCACAAGATAAAATAAACTTTCTTGCATCTTTGAAGAGAGTCGGCCAATAAAAACCTGATTGTAGAACCTTTTGCGCGGTTCTTTCTCCGGCGTGATGTCCTCCATAAGCACTCCCATGACATTTACTCAATATCTCCTGTTGTTCATATTCGGGAACACATCTTCGCAGAATACCATCCACTCCTTCTTTATATAAGTGTGGGTCATCCCAGAAATAATGCCTCAAGTCATAAAAGAATTTCCTCCTTTGCTGAGCTGAAAAGGTCGGAGGCAAGTAGTTGGAAACAATAAAGTTAGCATAATCAGCATACCAAGGACTGTCTCACGAGCTCACCTTTATTACGGCCAATTGTTCATTTGGAAAACTATCATTGACAGGAACAGGATCATGAGCAATATTTTCCAATCTAGACAAATTATCAGCAACAGGATTATCAGCACCTTTCCTATCTACAATATGTAAATCAAATTCTTGCAATAGAAGTACCCATCTAATAAGCCTCGGCTTAGCATCTTTCTTTGTCATAAGGTATCTAATTGCAGCATGATCAGTATGAATAGTAACTTTTGAATCAACAATATAAGATCTAAATTTATCACAAGCAAAGACTACAGCTAACAATTCTTTTTCAGTAGTAGCATAATTTCTTTGAGCAGCATCAAGAGTTTTACTAGCATAATGAATAACATTCAAATTTTTATTTACTCGCTGTCCAAGAACAGCGCCTACAGCAAAATCACTAGCATCACACATAATTTCAAATGGTAAGTTCCAATCAGGAGGTTCAACTATAGGAGCAGTTGTTAAGGCTTTCTTTAGAGTTTCAAAAGCTTCCTTACAATCATCATCAAAAACAAAAGGTACATCTTTTTGAAGAAGATTAGTAAGAGGCTTTGAAATCTTAGAGAAGTCTTTAATAAACCTCCTATAAAACCCAGCATGACCAAGAACACTACGAATACCTTTAACATCCCTAGGATAGGGCATCTTCTCAATTGCTTCAACTTTAGCTCTATCAACTTCAATACCTCTCTCGGAAATTTTATGTCCCAATACAATTCCTTCATTAACCATAAAGTGGCATTTCTCCCAATTAAGAACAAGGTTAGTTTCTTCACATCTCTGCAAAACTTTATCCAGGTTCCGCAAGCATTTATCAAAAGAATTCCCATAGACAGAAAAATCATCCATGAATACCTCTACAATACTCTCGCAAAAGCCATGAAAAATAGCAGACATGCATCTTTGAAAAGTAGCAGGAGCATTACATAAACCAAAAGGCATACGTCTATAAGCATAAGTTCCATAGGGACAAGTGAAAGTGGTTTTCTCTTGATCCTTAGTTTTAACAGCAATTTGTGAAAACCCAGAATAACCATCAAGAAAGCAAAAATGAGTATTTTTGGATAACCTTTCTAACATTTGATCAATAAAAGGCAAAGGATAATGATCTTTCTTAGTAACTTTATTAACTTTACGAAAATCAATGCACATTCTATATCCTACAACTACTCTTTGAGGTATGAGCTCATCATTATCATTAGGCACAACAGTCATTCCTCCTTTCTTAGGAACACAATGCACAGGACTAACCCATCTACTATCAGCAATAGGATATATAATACCAGCTTCAAGAAGTCTTAATACCTCATTTCTTACCACATCCTTCATCTTAGGAATTAAACGACGCTGAGGTTCAACAACAGGCTTCGCATCATCTTCCATATTAATGGCGTGTTGGCAAATAGAAGGAGAAATCCCCTTCAAGTCATCAAGAGTGTAGCCAATGGCTCCTCGGTGCTTCTTCAATATTTCCAATAACCTTTCTTCTTCAAACTCTGTAAGCTTAGAACTAATAATAACAGGATATATTTTCTTATCATCAATATGAGCATATTTAAGATTACCAGGCAAGGGTTTTAAATCAAAGACAGGATCTTCCTTTGGTGGCGGTGTTGTACCCAGATCTTCCACCGGTAGATCATGCTTAAGAATAGGTTGGCGAAGAAAAATTTCATCAAGCTCATCTCTTTCTTTCCTAAAAACTTCACTCTCGCTATTCTCCAAATGTTGCTGCAAAGGATTATTAGGAACAAGAACAATAGATGCACACTGTTCCGTTTTAAAATCATCATTAGGCGGATCAATTTTATAAGGAGTTTTGGTAAATTTAGAGAAGTTAAACTCATAAGATTCACCAGCAAATTTAGTCAAAATTTTCTCTTTCTTGCAATCTATAATAGCTCCACAAGTATTTAGAAAAGGTCTACCAAAAATGATAGGACAATATTCACTAGCAGCAGAACCAAGTACCAAAAAGTCAGTAGGATATTTAATCTTACCGCATAGAACTTCCACATCTCGAACAATACCAATTGGAGAGATAGTTTCTCTATTAGCCAGCTGAATAACCACATCAATATCTTCAAGTTCACAAGAACTAATTTCGTGCATAATCTCCGTGTAAAGCTCATAAGGAATAGCACTAATACTTGCACCAATATCACATAAACCATAATAGCAATGATCACCAATTCTAACAGATAGCATAGGAACACTAGCTTGCTTGGGTTTATTAGGATGTGAAACAATATTAGAAGCATCTTCACAGAAAATAATATGCCCAGCTTCCAAATTTTCAGTCACAAGATCTTTAACTATTGCAACAGCAGGTTCAACTTTTATTTGTTCTTCAGGTTTTATAGGTTTCTTTTCACTTTTATGAACCGCACTATTTATAACAGAGTACTCCTTCATTTTAGCAGGAAAAGGAGTTTTTTCAATATAAGCTTCAGGAATAACATGATCCACAGTTTCAACTACAACATATTTATTTATAGATGAATCAATTTTATCTTTATACGGTTCATGAAACTTATCAAAATTCTTCTTAGGCAATTCATAATGAGAAGCAAAAGCTTTATAAAGATTTGCAGCAACTTGAGAATCAAGACCATAAGTAGCACTCATATTATGAAATTTATCAGTATCCATAAAAGCTTCAATGCATTTGTAATCATAATTTATATCTGATTCTCCCATCTTTGTCGTTCTCCCATCCTTCAGTATTTTCCTGGATCCGATTAAGAAGGTCCCTTTTAAACTCTTCTTTGTTGCGCGTAAATGATCCAGAACAAGAAGTATCCAGCAAGGTCTTGTCTTCAAAAGAAAGTCTTGCATAGAAATTATCAATAATAACATTACCAGGAAGCTCATGAATGGGGCATTTGAGCATTAAAGACTTCAATCTCCCCCACGCTTGGGCAATACTCTCTCCATCATGAGGCCAAAAATTATATATGCGGTTCCGATCCTTATGAATTTCACTTGGAGGATAGAACTTAGAATAAAACCGGGGCACAATATCATTCCATTCAAGAGAATCCCCATTATCCAGTAATTTATACCAATGCGCCGCTTTACCAGACAGCGATATAGAGAATAGTTTCTTCCTCACTTCATCCATAGCAATACCTGCACACTTGAATAAACCGCATAATTCATGTAAGAACAGTAAATGATATCCAGGGTGGACAGTTCCATCTCCTGTATAAAGGTTATCCACTACACGTTCAATAATTTTCATAGGTATTTTGTATGGTATCTCTTCCTCACCTGGCGCCTTATCCACTACCTTTGCAGTAGTAGTAGATTTTCCAAACAAATATTCGAGAAAAGATCTCTCCATAATGAATTATAGCAGCAGGCAGAAATAAAATCAGCACTAATAGTAAAAGTTTCCCTTACCAATTCCACTTACCAATAGCGCTTCACTCCCCGGCAACGGCGCCAGAAAATAGTCTTGATGACCCACAAGTATAGGGGGTGTATCGTAGTATCTTCGATAAGTAAGGATGTCGATCCCAACGAGGAGCAGAAGGTGTTGACAAGCAGTTTCGATGAAGGATTCACTGTAAATGCTCACAGACAAGTATTCAGGGGGTTTTGATGTAACAGATGAATAAAGTACGAGTAAGTAAAATGCGAGAGTAACAATTGCAGCGAGTGGCCCAATCCTTTTTAGCACAAAGGACAAGCCGGTTTGATTACTTATAATGACCAAACGTTCCTGAGGACACACGGGATTTTAGTCTAGTGCTTTCGCTACATACGGCTAATTAATCTTCATTGTTTTGATAAGTGTTGTGTGGGTGAACCTATGCTAATGTACCGCCCTTCCTAGGACTAATACATACTTGTGATTATACCCCTTGCAAGCATCCGCAACTAGAAGAAAGTAATTAAGATAAATCTAACCACAGCCTTAAACTCTGAGATCCTGCTATCCCTCCTGCATCGATATACCAACGGGGGCTTAGGTTTCTGTCACTCCGGCAACCCCGCAATTGGCAAACGAGTACAAGATGCATTCCCCTAGGCCCATAAAGGTGAAGTATCGTGTAGTCGACGTTCACACGACACCACTAGAAGAATAACACCACAACTTAAATATCATAACATTGAATATTACTCAACCATACTTCACTACTAACATTTAGACTTCACCCATGTCCTCAAGAACTAAACGAACTACTCACGAGACATCATATGGAACATGATCAGAGGTGATATGATGATGAATAACAATCTGAACATAAACCTTGGTTCAACGGTTTCACTCAATAGCATCAATAACAAGTAGAAATCAACACTGGGAGAGTTTCCCCTATCAAACAGTCAAGATCAAACCCAAATTGCTACAGCGGTGATGACGTGCAGCGGTGGAGACGGTGGTGATGATGATGAAGATGATGATGATGGTGATGGAGATGATGTCCAGCTCGATGACGGTGACGATGGCGTCGATTTCCCCCTCCGGGAGGGAATTTCCCCGGCGGATCTCAGCCTGCCGGAGAGCTCTTTTCTCTCTGGTGTTCTCCGCCCCGCAGAGGCGGCTGTAACTCTTCGCGAGGTACCCTCTGTGGCTTAGGTCTTCGGGACGAAGGGTTTCGCGAAGAAAAGGAGGCGAGAGGGGCTGTGGGCCCCCCTCCTCATAGGGCGGCGCGGCCAGGCCTTGGGCCGCGTCGGCCTATGGGGTGGGCCCACCTCGGGTCCCCTCTTCTCCCCCTTCTGGCTCCCTTCGTCATCTGGAAAAATAGGATTTTTCATATAATTTCCGTCGACTGTTGATCTTCCGAAATATTGCATTCTGACGGCGGTTTTTCCAGCAGAATCCTGACTCCGGTGCGCGATCCTCCAACAATCATGAATCGTGCAAAATAGATGAAATAACATAAGTATCATCTCCAAATATGAAATATATCAATGAATAACAGCAAATTATGTTATAAAATAGTGATGCAAATTGGACGTATCAAACTCCTTTATGCATATAAAATGAATTTGTTAACAAGGTTGATCAAGTCTTGCCACCAAATAAATTTTACATAGCATAAGAAGGAATAAACCTCAAATCAATCATGTTACCTTGAATTGTATTGATATGGATCCAATCATAATATTTTGATATACTTCTTTGGGCTCATATATAGGACAATCAACAGCTCCAACTTTGATAGTTCTCACATTAGAAATTGTATAAACTCCACATACTTTATCAATCCTCTTGGGAAAATAAACGGTATGCTCCTTGTCATCGACATTGAAAGTAACTTTTCCTTTATTGCAATCAATAACAGCCCCTGCGGTGTTAAGAAAAGGTCTCCCAAGAATAATAGACATATTATCATCTTCAGGCATTTCCAACACAACAAAATCAGTTAATATCAAGCAGTTATTAGTAACTTGAACAGGAACATCCTCACATATACCAACAGGAATAGCAGTAGATTTACAGCCATTTGCAAAGATATATCAGTCGATATCAACTTATCTAAATAAAGTCTCTTGTAAAGAGTAAAAAGGTATAACACTAACACCCGCTCCCAAATCACATAGAGAAGTTCTAACATAATCTATTATATACTAAAAGCAAAATACGTATGTAAAATAGAGACACCACGTTAATCCACATAGACTAAATAATCTAATCCACCGATTTTACGTTAACCATTGGTATTAACGGTGCAGATTTAAAACTTCACGTAAAAAAATGTGTCCCGATGGCACAAACACAACCACGGCCGGACACGAAAGGAAAGAGCCCACATGATATACGTGATGCCAAAACCCAGGCCTCTAATATTCCAATGCCTTTTTTTTTTACCGAATCGATTCGGTCTAGGAGGCAAGTCCTTAATAAAGTATGTATTGTAACCGTTTCAGAAATAGGAAGGTTTGTAAGGCTCAGCTTAAAGCTGGCCGACATCTCACGTTTCCATTATAGAGAGAGTTAGCTACCATATTACAACGGAGTATGATTAGATCGAATCTATCAACAGCCTATTGAATTTCCGGTACATGACCAAATATAACCCAAGTAAGTTACTTTTTTTGTGAAATACAATACAAACGTAGACACTCACATATACTCACATACACTCACCTCTATAAACGCATGCACGCACATCCTACTGAAAGTCCGCGTCCAATAAACTTCATCCGACGGATCTTCAGATTGACGAAGTCACCACATGCGTCTCGCTGTCGACGGGAACGTCGCCTCCCACTGAAGAATATTCCGACTTTAATAAGACACCAAAGTGTTAAACCTGGGGTTTAAATTCTAGTGGGTTGGGAGTACCACTGCCCTCCTAACCACCCAACCACAGGTTAATTGTGTAATATGTACACCGTGAAATATCATGTTACTAGATTTAAGATTAAGTATGTGCAAAAGATATAAATGGTTTACCTCATGTCATGATTGAGAGAAGTTTACCGAAACAACTACCCACTCAGTCCATAAAAAATGTCTTAACTTTGTCTAAATTTGAATCGTTTGTATATACATTTAAATTCGAATTTAGATAAAGTTGAGACATCTTTTATGAGATGGAGGGGTAAAAGTTGATAGGACACAAGTCTAAACAAACTAAAAAAATTGGTAGTGACATGTATGCATATTGCCATAGTTGATGACACACGAACATGATCCGCTCGACTTTTGGTCCATATGTCAATAGATAATTTCTTTTTCCTATAGCATAATATTATTTTAAAGTTCTACGCAAATAGGAACATATAAAAACAGTCCTAGCGCCATTTTTGGAACGATGATATTGTAGAAAATCTGAAACCTCTCTTTACTAACCATATATTAGTGTCTCACTGGGACAATTTAAAGAAATGAATAAATATTTGCAAAATACATTATTTATTAAGTATTTATAATATTTGTCTAAAAAATAATCGTCATTTGCACCCGGGATATTGTTCTATGTCTAAAGTGTAATCTATAACAAAGAGCAAATTCTAGAAAAATAACTAAACTGAAAATTTCCTTTATTTAGTTCATAGGTGCAGAGTGGGACTTCCATTAAGAAATTATAATTTGTTTTTCAATTCGTAAGCTTAACTAACAAAAGTCTAGCCATTCTCCTCTAACTCGACCATCATCATTATTTGGGCTACAACATAAAACCTCATACTTCTTCATCTAATATCAACGGCTGACTGTCTGAATGTTTATTTCACATATTGATCGAACAATATTACATAAAATCCATGGTAATATCAACTATAGTTTGTCACGAGATAATTATAATTGTATGTACTAATCTCATATCATGTACAAACATGAGATATACTCACTTGTATGGGCCTTCCATTTTAATACGGAAAATAATAATTCATCCAAAATATTGAAGATGATTAATGTTGGAACCTGCAAATTTTATACTTTTTATATCACAATATCTAGGTTTTCCAAAAAGTATGTTGTACACATCACATAATATGAGTATCTCCGAAACGATAGATTTTATTCGCACACACTCTCAATTAAATAAAGATGGTGCCCTCGCGTTTGCGAGGGCCACTATGCTAGTTATTCTTAATAGAACAAGGAATAGTTTCAGAGGATTTTATCATGTTCATTACCACTTTCAGTTTCAGCATCAGAAATAGAAATACTATTAGGATCATTAACAGGTTCAGAGGATTCTACAACAGTTTTATATTTCTTCTTCTTTTTCTTAGAAGGAGCACTAGGTTCAATTCGTTGAGAATCTTGTTCAACTCTTTTGGGATGCCCTTCAGGATATAGAGGATCCTGGGTAGAAACACCGCCTCTAGTTGTTACTTCATAAGCATGTTTTTCTTTAGAACTATTTTTTAACAAGTCATTTTGCACTTTAGTGAGTTGATCAATTTGAGTTTGAATCATATGAAAATATTTAACAAGCATCTTAACATCATTGGAAGTTCTCTCCACAATATCATGCAAATTACTAATAGCTTGAAAATTTTCCATTATATGATTCTCTACTCTCATATTAAAATTTTCTTGCTTAACAATATAATTATCAAACTCATCTAACCATTGAGCAGGAGGTTTTGAATACGGAATATCTTCCCTAGTAAAGCGTTGAAGAGAATTTACCTCAATCATGGATGAAGGAGGAATTATCTTGCATAGATCTTCTATGGGAGGTAAGTTCTTCACATCTTCAGATTGAGATTTCTTGGCTTCCCTCATATCTTCATCATTTAATTTAATCAAACCCCTCTTCTTCAATATCGGCGTCGGGGCTGGTTCAGGTGTAGTCCAATCATCATGATTCCGGCCTATTTTAGCCAATAATTCTTCAGCTTCATCTGAAGTTCTTTTCCTAAAAACACAACCAGCACAACTATCCAAATAAAATATGCCCTAGACTCAATGGTTAGTCCACTTTAAAATATATCAAGTAAATCATGCTTTTCCAGATCATGTCCAGGTCGAGCTCTGATAAGAGAGCAAAATCTTGCCCAAGCTTCAGGCAATTTCTCTCCATCTTCCTGGTCAAAATTATAAATTTTCTGCAAAGCAATATGTTGAGCACTAGCAGGAAAGTATTTTTGAAAGAAAACATCAAGCAAACCAGTTGGACTATCAATAGAATCAGGAGGTAAATTATTATACTAAGTTTTAGCATCATCCTTTAATAAGAAAGGAAAAAATTTAGCAACAAAATAAGTACGCATCTTGACATCATCAGAAAACAAGCTACTCAAAGTAGAAAGCTCATCCATGTGTTCTACAGCGCTTTCTTTTTCAGTACCACAAAAGGGTGTTTTCTCAACAATAATTATATGAGATAGATCAAGAGAAAAATCATAATCTTTATCCTTAATGTTTATAGGAGATGTGGCAAATTTAGGATCAGGAGACAGCTTATATCTAACAGTATGTTGTGCAAGCAACTTTTTAATTTTTCTTGCATCAGTAGTAGCATTGCATTTATCAATAAAATCATCATCAAGTTCCACATAATCTTCATCAGGATCATCACTAGAGTGTTCAGACTCACGTGAATTAACAGGTGTAATAATATTTTCATTAGGAGTTTCAGTATTTTCAATTTGTCTAGACCTAGCAATTGTAGCATCTAGAAAAGATCAAGAGAAAAATCATAATCCGTATCCTTAATGTTTATAGGAGATGTGGCAAATTTAGCATCAGGAGACAGCTTATATCTAACAGTATGTTGTGCAAGAAGCCTTTTAATATTACTTGCACCAGTAGTAGCATTGCATTTATCAATAAAATCATCATCAAGTTCCACATAATCTTCATCAGGATCATCACTAGAGTATTCAAGAGACTCAGGTGAATTAACAGGTGTAGCAGCATTTTCATTAGGAGTTTCAGTATTTTCAATTTGTCTAGACCTAGCAATTGTAGCATCTAGAAAAGATCCCAATGAACCACTATCATGAAGCACAGCAGAAGCATCATCAAAATTATAAGAGTTTTCAGATTCAGCAGAAGTACCAGCATGTGCAGCTTGTGGTGGAGAAACAAGTTGACTTATCACAGATGGTGAATCAAGAGCAGCAGAGGTACTCAGAGTTGTACCTTTTCTTGTAGTGGATGGTAATATGGCGACTTTAGGATCGCGAGATTTACCCATGATGGAGAATTGCAGCGAACAATATCAATCCAAGTGAACTTCCAAATAAAGCTATGCTCCCCGGCAACGGCGCCAGAAAATAGTCTTGATGACCCACAAGTATAGGGGATCGCAACAGTCTTCGAGGGAAGTAAAACCCAATTTATTGATTCGACACAAGGGGAGACAAAGAATACTTGAAAGCCTTAACAGTGGAGTTGTCAATTCAGCTGCAACTGGAAACAGACTTGCTCGCAAGAGTTTATCAGTAGCAACAGTTTATAGCAGTAGCAGTAGTGAAATAAAAGCGGCGGTGTAACAAAGACAACAGTAGTGATTATAGTAAACAACAGGATTAAAATACTGTAGGCACAGGGATGGATGAACGGGCGTTGCATGGATGAGAGAAACTCATGTAACAATCAAAATAGGGCATTTGCAGATAATAATAAAACGGTATCCAAGTACTAAACAATCCATAGGCATGTGTTCCATATTTAGTCGTACGTGCTCGCAATGAGAAACTTGCACAACATCTTTTGTCCTACCAGCCGGTGGCAGTCGGGCCTCTAGGGAATCTACTGGAAATTAAGGTACTCCTTTTAATAGAGTACCGGAGCAAAGCATTAACACTCCGTGAACACATGTGATCCTCACATCACCGCCTTCCCCTCCGGTTGTCCCAATTTCTGTCACTTTGGGGCCTCGGGTTCCGGACAGCGACATGTGTATACAACTTGCAGGTAAGATCATAAAACAATGAATATCATCATAAAACAATAACATGTTCAGATCTGAGATCATGGCACTCGGGCCCTAGTGACAAGCATTAAGCATAACAAGTTGCAACAATATCATCAAAGTACCAATTACGGACACTAGGCACTATGCCCTAACAATCTTATGCTATTACATAACCAATCTCATCCAATCCCTACCATCCCCTTCGGCCTACAGCGGGGGAATTACTCACACATGGATGGGTGAAACATGGCTGGTCGATGGAGAGGCGTCGGTGGTGGTGATGGCGATGATCTCCTCCAATTCCCCGTCCCGGCGGAGTGCCAGAACGGAGTTTCTGGTCCCGAGAGGGAGTTTCGCGATGGCGGCGGTGTTCTGGATGGTTTCTGGTGACTTTGACTTCCCGTCTCGCGTTTTTAGATCGAAACCCTTAAATAGTCCAGAGGGGGGCGTCAGAGGCTGGCCGAGGCGGCCTCACACTAAGGCGGTGCCCCCCCCTCCAGGCCGCGCCGGCCTAGTGTGTGGGGGCCCTGGGTCTCCCCCAGGCCTGCCCTTCTGGCTCCGTGAATCTTCTGGAAAAATAAGCCCTTCGACATAAATTCCGGGGATTTTCCTGAAAGTTGAATTTCTGCACAAAAACGAGACACCAGAGCAATTCTGCTGAAAACAGCGTTAGTCCGTGTTAGTTGTATCCAAAATACACAAATTAGAGGCAAAACAATATCAAAAGTGTTCGGGAAAGTAGATACGTTTTGGACGTATCACTCACCAGCATCGTTCAGAAAATCTGCGAACTCATAGTCATCTCCATCGGGTTCCGCCCCACGGGCACTCTCATATATCATTTTCTGCACCGCTTCTTCTTGATCCTCATCTCGGACGAAGGTGTCGTCCGCCATAGCTCAATGTCACTACAAAATTAAGAAAGCAATTATTTCAGTCATCATGTCATGATCATATAACAGATTCCTAGATGGATAACAATTCAAATGAAGAAAGCAAAAACCCTAACACTAACACTCGGCGCTCCTCCTCGATGTCGTGGCGCCCTATTTCTCGACCCTAACTCTATGTCATGGCGGTACCGCTACGGACCCTAACCCTAACACTCGACGTTCCTCCTCTCGCTCTTCTCTCTTTTTTCGACCCTAACCGTAACACTCGGCGCTCCTCCTCTCGTTGTTCTCTCTTTTTCTCGACCCTAAACTCTAAGTCAGTCAGTCATCAAGGCGTCCAATCGTTCGAGTAAAGCAGCAAAGCCGCCGGGGAGCGACACATGCTCTCACGTGCCATTGTCGGTTGCTCTTCGTTTGGAATTTTGCGAGCTCACAAATGGCGACAACAACGGAGGGAACCAGGCAAGGATCAATCACACATGGGATGGGAACCGGATTCCGATACTCGCATCTCATTCTCGCCCCGCCTCCGCCTCCGCCTCCCGCGTCATGGCGGTGGTGTTCGTGGTCAACGGCGAGCGCTTCGAGGTCAGCGACGGCGACGACCCGGGCGCCACCCTCCTCGACTTCCTCCACTCCCACACCCGCTTCACCGGCCCCAAGCTCGGTTGTGGCTGCCTCGCCACCCCCACAGCACCGCCGCCAACGCCACCCCCACAGCAGCGGCGCCAACGCCACCCCCACAGCACCGCCGCCAACGCCACCGCCACTGCCACGCCACCCTCACTGCGGCGCCGCCAAAGCCACCCCCGCAGCAATGCCGCCCACAACACCGCCGCCACAACAGCACCGCTGCCAACGCCACCCCCACGGTACCGCTCGGCGAGCAGCCCGTCGCCCACAGCACCGCCGCCAACAGCAACGCCGCCAACGCCCGGCCAGGGATTCCGTCGAGCACCTGGTGTGCGGAGTCGAGCGGTGGTGTGCGGCTGTGTGGCGCGAACGGCGACAGCCTCCACCAGTTCTCGGTCACGGCAGCGTGGCGCGTAGCGGCGACGGCCACAGTCTCGCGCGGTGGCGGCGCATAGGCGGCGGGCAACGGCGCTGGAGAAGGGGAGGGAGGCTACGGGGGCGGCGCACTACATACCTGCAGAGGCGCGCATGGAGAGGAGCGGCGCGTGGACGGAGGCGATGGCGACGGCGACGGCCTGCTACGGCGTGGCGAGGTCGACGGCGACAGCGACGACGTGGACGACGGCGACGACGAGCGGGCGAGGCGCGCGCGCGGAGCAGTGGTGTCTGTGCGTTTTGGCACCGATTTGGTGCCGCACGCCTAAGTGAACGAAGGGAGGTACCTTTGGTACCGGTTGGTACCACCAACCGGTACGAAAGACCTTTTGCTGTTTTCTTTTCTTTTGTTGTTTTCTTTTCTTTTGTTGTTTTTCTTTTCTGTTTCTTTTTTCTTTTCTTTTCTTTTCTGTTTCTTTTTTCTTTTCCTTTTTCTTTTCTTTTATGTTTCTTTTCTTTTTCTTTTATATTTCTTTTCTTTTCTGTTTCTTTTTTTCTTTTATGTTTCTTTTCTTTTCTATTTCTATTTCTTTTCTGTTTCTTTTTCTTTTCTTTTTCTTTTTCTATTTCTTTTTTTCTATTTCTTTTCTTTACTCCCGCAACGACGACGTCCACGCGGGAAAGTTTCCCACCACGAAGCCGCGCGGGACAAAAAGGGCGGGAAGGAAAAGGTGGGAATAAAATTGTATTACGATTGAACTCGAATTAAAAGTACATAGCTCAACTGAAAATTAGGATGCATGGCCAGATTCGAATGTTGGAGTCATTCAGTCATAGTCGTGCCTAGCTCTATAAACGCTGCCACTGTAGTCGTCGTAGTCGCCGATGTCGTCATCACTGGCATCAGGGTCGCGGTAGTCGAACCTCGGCTGGGGCTGAGGGTACCGCAGGCGGGGGCCACGGTAGGCCATGACGCTCTGGAGAGTCCGGCCGCGCCACCACAACCGATGGCCGGCCTCGTTGAAGTTCGAACGAGGCGGGCCGTCCTCCTCGTGCCTGGCAAGCGCACTCTCACGCCGATTGATGAAGAAGCTTTCCCAAGTCGGGCTGTAGTCGGGATGCCACTGGGGATTCCTCCGCTGCTCTGGCGTGAGCTCGAAGTAGTAGTGGTTCGTGATGGCCATCTCGCGCGCCACACCTAGAGGGACAGGAGGAACCGGTACGCCTCCGACGCTCAGCAACCAGCCGGTCGGGACGCGGTAGCCCGGCGGGCAGGGGTAGTTCGAGGCGCAAAGCGCCTCCGCCTCCCGGGGCGTTAGAGATACGATGGAAGCCATGAGAGAGAGTGATGAGAGGTTTGCAGATATGTAAATGGAAGCCAAACCTACATATATATAGTGAAAAAATGGCAGGAAGATGGAGGCGGGAACCGGTGGAAAGCGTGGGAAGATGGGGGTGTCTTATCTGGGGGAGGCTTATCTGGGAGGGCCTTATCTGGGGCGTTTAGTACCGGCTGGTGGGTGCAACCGGGACTAAAGCTGTCGGTGGGATAAGGACGCGTGGGTAACCTTTAGTACCGGCTGGTGGGTGCAACCGGGACTAAAGGTGGTTTTTCTGTCATCTAACAAAACTGTCGGTGGGATAAGGACGCGTGGGTAACCTTTAGTACCGGCTGGTGGGTGCAACCGGGACTAAAGCTGTCGGCAGCATAAGGACGTGTGGGTGGACGTACTGCTCGATGAGATAAAGCATGTAGCGTGTGACGCCCTGTCAGAGGAACAAGACAAAGCAGAAGCGGCGCCGTGCCTATAAAAGGAACACTGATACGCCTTGGCAAGCAGATCAACAAGCAGGTAGGGAGAGTTTCATCCCCATGGATGGAGTAAGGGTTGGGAAATCTCCCGTGGCGCAGCTTCTCGAAGATGTCGTTGGTGCACACGCCCTACGGCATCTTCGGAAGCTGCGCCTCGGAAAAATTTCCCTGCAAACCCGTGAAAGACTCCATCTCCTCTAACAGTAATGGGGAAAGGTTTGGGAAATCTCCCGTGGCGCAGCTTGTCGAAGATGTCGTTGGTGCACACGCCCTACGGCATCTTCGGAAGTTGCGCCTCGGAAAAATTTCCCTACAAACCCGTGAAAGGCTCCATCTCCTCTAACATTAATGGGGAAAGGGTTGGGATATCTCCCGTGGCGCAGCTTCTCGAAGATGTCGTTGGTGCACACGCCCTACGGCATCTTCGGAAGCTGCGCCTCGGAAAAATTTCCCTGCAAGCCCGTGAAAGGCTCCATCTCCATTGTTAATATCTTACATACAGTAACATCATTACACAAAAGTGATTTCCATATTGAGATACAAAAGTTATGATCCCTATCTAGCTACTTGTCAACACCCGGATTTTTAATTCCAGATGCCTATTATGCCATACATCGCAATCCCATGAATATTGTTTTTGCGAGACATAATAGATTGATATCACAGAACATCATTCATCACAAACCATAATAGTCTTACATCAAGGGATCACATGATCCAGTCTTAAAATAATAGTTGATCTAATGATCAATTACAAAACATACAGCGGAAGAAACATAGTAGCGGTCCATCTGTTCCACAGGCAACGCTTGACGTCAGGAGTAGTCCTAGTTATCATAGACGTCCTGCTGTCCATCTTCCTGGTACTGGGGCTCCTCTTCATAATCTGGCCATTTGAATAGCCAGGGACACAGCCATGAGTACTTTAAAGTACTCGCAAACTAATACTAGTGTAAGTACTAACAATTTTAGTAAGAGGGTTCTAAGCTCTAGGTTTATTTGCATAAAGCCAGTTTTATTTCATCAGCATTGAGTAATCAAAGACTCTTCATTTGCATAACTTAACTCAAGTGGGAACATTAGTGTCATTCCCACAACTCTGTTGTGATCAAGTCAAATTCATAAATCAAGTTCAAGTCTCAAGTCACCAGTCACATGTCACATTTTGAAAGGTTCTGATGACGGAACAGTATGGCCTTTCCAACTGTCCATTACCGCGGGCGCGGCTATTCGAATAGGTTTACACTCTACCGAGGTTGCACACTTGTGCCACAACATTTGATTACATCTGTCAGGGATAGCCCTGAATAATCATACTCAGTATGTGGATCATCAACCATTAACCTTTCACTTACATACCCTAGTATAGGCACCTCTCCCTGTGAGCTTGGCCTCCCAGTGAGGGCAAACCGCCAACATGGGAACTGCACAGGGCTTGGGTAGGGCATTCACCTTGACTTCACGTCATTTCACTTTCAACGGAGGCAGCCTCGGCATAACCCCTATGACGCTTGTTCAGAGGGAACCCATACTAAGATACATAAATTTCCAGCTAAAGCCTTACCCATAATCAGGTATTGTGGGGGTACTCTAAAATTGGAATGGTATCACATCCGAACCCAATCATCAGTTTTTATCAAAATCACCATGTCATTCAAGTCACCTTCACCTTCAAAATCTTTCAATAGAATGACTCATCATTCCAAGGTTTTCAAAGTCAAAAGATTCACATGTTCCCATCTAGAGTAGTCAATTTTAGTTTTAGCACTAGCAACTAGTCATGAGGGGTGCTAACTAACTTGTAGCTCTCTAGGCTAACTTTGATGTTCTTGTACTACTCCTTATCTAGACTCAAGTTAACTATAAAAGTAAACCTTGATAAGAAAAGTAAAAGCTTTGTAAGATAAAAAGTGGGACTTGCAAAGTAAAACACAAAGTAGTATGGTATTGGTGCCTTGCTCAACTAGACCTTGCATTAGGGTAGCTTGCAAGAGTATAGCTTGCCTTGATTGGTACAGTGATCAAAGTTTTCTTCTTCTTCCTCGTAGAAGACCTCCTCCTCCTGGTAGTCTTCGGTACTAGCTTCTATAAACGGATACGAAGTATACAATCACCAAACAATACTTAAGTGCTAGACTTAACACTCAAGGGATAACACAAGCTAATCTAGCATCACAACATTATTAGCATGGTGGTTGGCTTTGGTTATTTGTAAGAAGAATAATTTCCTCTTATTGAAATCTTTATTAGGGTTTCTATTTATTTCCTTTGAGAAATAATTTCCTCTCATTGAATCTTGTTAAGATTTAATCTCCTCAAATAATAAGGTATGCACTCATGTTGACCAAGGTCAACACTTCATATTTATCATTTGGGAAAAATGATTTAAATGAGGTATTACACCTCATGAAATTTAAACACTACTATGGAACAATTTAATATCATCAAGTAATCAAATATGAGGTTCTTTATACCAAAGTTATTTCCTCATATTTAATTACTTGAAAAAATGATTTAAATGAGAGGAAACCTCCCATACTTTTTAATAAATAATTTTTGGTAATTTAAATGGACTATAAATGTCCACATAGCCATTATTTTGCTCTAGCCCATGATCATGGTAACAATTGTGCTATGTTTTATTCATGAAGAGTACGTGAAATGCGAATTATGAGAGTTGGAATCAACTCAAATTCATTTATGGTTGATTTTTAATAATTGTTTGAATTTTGAAAAGGTACTGACTTGTTCTTTTTACTACATGATTTCTACAACAAATCTAGGGTTGAGACCAGTGTAGTTGGTTAGAGATTTTCACAATCTTTCCAACCATATCAAATTCATAAATTTTGGCTCTGTAGAACTTTCTAAATTTAATTTTGAACTTGGCATCAGTATGGAATTTGAACTAAAAGAATTAATCCGAATTTGAATTATTGGGCTTGGCGGGAAAGGGAATTGGGCCAGTGAGAGAAAATGAGAGAAAGGCCGGCCCAACTGTGCGTCTCGCGCAGCAGGCCGCCTGACAGCGGGACCCGCCTGTCAGCGTGTTATAAACGCCGAAACGGTACGCGAAGCTTGGATCGTTGGATTAGAATAGGATCAGACTGCTCACGTTTGTCATTGTCGATGACAAGTGCAACCCTACTGGCGGTGAGCACCAGGGGGTCGGAGGGTCACCTGAGTTCCGGCGAGGCTTGGCGTCGGCGGCGATCGACATGGAAGACGATGGCGAAGCTTCTTGATATGGGCATGGAGGCCTATGTGGAGGCCAATTTCAAGACTCCACCAAGCTAGGTGGTACGTCATCGAGCACTCAGGAGTGACATGCTAGGACGACCTACGCCATGTAATAATTAAATCTAAGGTTGTGTCATTCATTCTATGTTAGGAAATAATGTAGCCAGGTCATGTGGTGGGCCAATTAAGGTTAAAGTAGTGTTGTGTTTGGTTTTGGGCATGTCCAAACCAAACCAGGTCAAGCCCACCAAGTGGGGCGCCCCAGCCCAACAAGGGCTGGCCGGCCACCTCTCCCTCATATAAGGAGGTGGGGCGGCTAGGGTTTAGGTAGAACAAGTTTAGTCTCAAGATTAGGGTTTTCCCCATTGCATGTGTTCACGTGTATCATCCCTCTGGGGGTACGGCGCTGCCATTTATCTATATTATCCGCTGCGAAGGTTCTTGTGTTCATCAAGGATTGTCTAGCTCAGGTTTGAGGTGTATCGTTCAACGATCCGTTGCTTGCTGGATTCGTTCCCTCTTCTCCAGGGTGCGTTCATCGCGTTGTTGGGAGGATTTACTACCCCAGGTTCTCGCTGTGAAAAATCGGGCATCAACTAAGGAGGATCCAGTGGGTCGCTCCTTTATCATGATACCTGATACGTCCAAAATGTAGCTACTTTCCCGAACACTTTTGCTATTGCTTTGCCTCTAATTTGTGTGTTTTGGATACAACTAACGCGGACTAACGCTGTTTTCAGCAAAACTGTTCTGGTGTCTCGTTTTTGTGCAGAAATCCAACTTTCAGGAAAAACCTCGGAATTTATACAGAAGGCCCTATTTTCCCATAAGACTCACGGAGCCAGAAGGACAAGTCAGGTGGAGGCCCGAGGGCCCCACACCATAGGGCGGCGCGGCCCAGGGAGGGCCGCGCGGCCACGTGGTGTGGCCCCCTCGGCTGGCCTCCGACGCCCTCCTTCGGACTATTTATCGCCCTCGACCTAAAAACGCACGGGGAGAAGTCGAAGTCGCCAGAAAGCCTCCAGAACGCCGCCACATCGCGAAACTCCGTTTCAGGAGCCAGAAGTCTCCGTTCTGGCACTCCGCTGGGACGGGGAATTGGAGGAGATCATCGCCGCCATCACCACCGACACCACTCCATCAACCAGCAATGTTTCCCCCATCCATGTGTGAGTAATTCCCCCGCTGTAGGCTGAAGGGGATTGTAGGGATTGGATGAGATTGGTCATGTAATAGCATTAGATTGTTAGGGCCTAGTGCCTAGTGTCCGTAATTGGTACTTTGATGATATTGTTGCAACTTGTTATGCTTAATGCTTGTCACTAGGGCCCGAGTGCCATGATCTCAGATCTGAACATGTTATTATTTCATCATGATATTCATTGTTTATGGTCTTACCTGCAAGTTGTATACACATGTCGCTGTCCGGAACCAATGGCCCCGAAGTGACAGAAATCGGGACAACCGGAGGGGATGGTAGTGACGTGAGGATCACATGTGTTCACGGAGTGTTAATGATTTGCTTCGGTACTCTATTAAAAGGAGTACCTTAATATCCAGTAGATTCCCTTTAGGCCCGGCTGCCACCGGCTGGTAGGACAAAAGATGTTGTGCAAGTTTCTCATTGCGAGCACGTACGACTATAATTGGAACACATGCCTATTGATTGCTTTGTACTTCAACACCGTTTTATTATTATCTACAAATGCCCTGCTATGATTGTTACATGAGTTTCTCTCATCCATGCAACGCCCATTATCCATCCCTGTGCCTACAGTATTTTAATCCTGCTGTTTACTATAATTACTACTGCTGTTTCTGCTATTCTGCTGCTGTTATTTCACTACTGCTACTGCTATAAAACTGTTACTACTGATAAACTCTTGCGAGCAAGTCTGTTTCTAGGTGCAGCTGAATTGACAACTCCGCTGTTAAGGCTTCCAAGTATTCTTTGTCTCCCCTTGTGTCGAATCAATAAATTGGGTAATACTACCCGCGAAGACTGCTGCGATCCCCTAAACTTGTGGGTTATCAAGACTGTTTTCTGGCGCTGTTGCCGGGGAGCATAGCTTTATTTGGAAGTTCACTTGGATTGATATTGTTCGCTGCAAATTCTCCATCATGGGTAAAACTCGCGATCCTAAAGTTGCCATATTACCATCCACTACAAGAAAAGGTACAACTCTGAGTACCTCTGCTACACTTGATTCACCATCTGTGATAAGTCAACTTGTTTCACCGCCGCAAGCTTCACTTGCTGGTACTTCTGCTGAATCTGAAAACTCTCATAATATTGATAATGTTTCTGCTGTGTTTGATGATAGTGGTTCATTGGGATCTTTTCTAGATGCTACAATTGCTAGGTCTAGACAAATTGAAAATACTGAAACTCCTGATGTTACTACACCTGTTAATTCACCTGAACTTGATTATTCTAGTGATGATCCTGATGAGGATTATGTGGAGCTTAATGATGATTTTATTAATAGATGCAATGCTACTACTGATGCAAGAAAAATTAAAAAGTTTCTCGCACAATATACTGTTAGACATAAGTTATCTCCTGATCCTGAATTTGCCACATCTCCTATATGCATTAAGGATAAAGATTATGAGTTTTCTCTTGATCTATCTCATATAGCTATTGTAGAGAAAACACCCTTTTGAGGTACTGAAAAAGAAAGTGTTGTAGAACACATGATTGAACTTTCTTCTATGAGTAGTTTGTTTTCTGATGATGACAAGATGCGTACTTACTTTGTCGCTAAAAATTTTCCTTTCTCATTAAAGGATGATGCTAAAACTTGGTATAATAATTTGCCTCCTGGTTCTATTAAAAGTCCAACTGATTTGCGTGATGTTTTCTTTCGAAAATACTTTCCTGCTAGTGCTCAACATATTGCTTTACATAAAATTTATAGGTTTGACCAGGGAGATGAAGAGAAATTGCCTGAGGCTTGGACAAGATTTTGTTCTCTTATCAGAGCTCGACCTGGACATGATTTAGAAAAGAATGATCTACTTGATATATTTTATAGTGGACTAACCATTGAATCTAGAGCATATTTGGATAGTTGTGCTGATTGTGTTTTCAGGAAAAGAACTCCAGACGAAGCTGAAGAATTATTGGCTAGAATAAGCCGGAATTATGATGATTGGAATATACCTGAACCAACTCCAACGCCAATATTGAAGAAGAGGGGTTTAATTGAATTGAATGATGAAGATATGAGGGAAGCTAAGAAGTCTCTCAAGGAAAAAGGTATTAAATCCGATGATGTGAAGAATCTACCTCCCATAGAAGATATATGTGAGATAATTCCCCCTTCATCCATGATCGAGGTAAACTCCCTTCAACGTTTTACTAGGGAAGATATTCCGTATTCAAAACCTCCTGCTCAATGCTTAAATGAGTTTGATAATTATATTGTTAAGCAAGAAAATTTTAATATGAGAGTAGAGAATCATCTAATGGAAAATTCTCAAGCTATTAGCAATTTGCATGATATTGTGGAGAGAACCTCCAATGATGTGAAGATGCTTGTTAAACATTTTCAAATGGTTCAAACTCAAATTGATCAACTCACTAAAGTGCAAAATGACTTGTTAAAAAATAATTCCAAAGAGAAACATGCTTATGAAGTAACAACTAGAGGCGGTGTCTCTACCCAGGATCCTCTATATCCTGAAGGGCATCCCAAAAGAATTGAACAAGATTCTCAACGAATTGAACCTAGTGCTCCTTCTAAGAAAAAGAAGAAGAAACATAAAAATATTGTAGAATCCTCTGAACCTGTTAATGATCCTAATAGTATTTCTATTTCCGATGCTGAAACTGAAAGTGGTAATGAACATGATAATGGTAATGATAATGATAAGAATGACGCTTCTAATAAAGAAGAAGTTGAAGATGAACCTGAAAAGCGTGCTAAAAATAAAAAGTATACTAAAGAAGATTTTATTGCTAAGAAACACGGTAATGAAAGAGAACCTTGGGTGCAAAAGCAAATGCCTTTTCCTGCTAAGAAACTAAAATCAAAGGAAGAAGAACACTATAATAAATTCTGTGATTGGATGAAACCTTTATTCTTGCAAGTCCCTTTGACTGATGCTATTAAATTGCCTCCTTATTCAAAGTATATGAGAGATATTGTTACTAACAAAAGGAAAATCCCCAATGAGGAAATTTCCACCATGCTTGCTAATTACTCTTTCAATGGCAAAGTTCCAAAGAAGTTGGGCGACCCAGGTATACCTACTATTCCTTGTTCTATTAAGAATAATTATGTTAAAACTGCTCTATGTGACTTGGGAGCCGGTGTTAGTGTTATGCCTTTTTCTCTCTATAAGAGACTTTATTTAGATAAATTGATACCTACTGATATATCTTTGCAAATTGCTGATACATCTACTGCTATCCCTGTTGGTATATGTGAGGATGTTCCTGTTCAAGTTACTACTAACTGCTTGATATTAACTGATTTTGTTGTGTTGGAAATGCCTGAAGATGATAATATGTCTATTATTCTTGGGAGACCTTTTCTTAACACCGCAGTGGCTGTTATTGATTGCAACAAAGGGAAGGTTACTTTCAATGTTGATGATAAGGAACATACCGTTTATTTTCCCAAGAGGATTGAGAAAGCATGTGGAGTTAATACTATCTCTAATGTGAGAACTATCAAAGTTGGAACTATTGATTGTCCAATATATGAGCCTAAAGAAGAATATCAAACTCTTATGATTGGGTCCATATCAATACAATTCAAGGTAACATGATTGATTTGAGGTTTATTTCTTAATATGTTATGTAAAATTTATTTGGTGGCAAGACTTGATCAACCTTGTTAACAAATACTTTTTATATGCATAGAGGGGGTAAACAACATCTCTTTCTTCCTCCACTTGTTTTACTTGCTGTAGCACTTTTTGATTGGAAAAGTTCTTTAGTTAATTAGAGATTTCAAAACTTTTCCTGGCCAGTAATAATAAACTTAATACCCAGAAATGTGCATTTTTCAAAGTTTTCAAAAATTCACAAAAATTATACCGTTGGTCCTATTTTTCGACGAGGCACCTGGGAGCACCTGGGGATGACCAGTGGCGCACCCCAGGGGGCCACCCCACCAGCCGGCGCGGCCAAGGAGGGGGGCGCGCCACCCTGTGGTGTGGGCCCCTCCTTGCCCCACTTTGCCATCTCTTCCTCCCAGAATCTTCTCTCTCCCGAAAAAACTCGAACCAGCTTTCTCTCACTCGTGTTTTTGCTCAAGAGCTCAGGATTTTTCGATCTCTTTGCTCAGCCCAGATTTTTGTCTGAAATTTGGCACATTTGCTCCTTGGTATGTTACTCCTCCAATGATCCAAGTAGAATTTTGTTTGGTTGAGTATATCTCAAATATTTTGCTGCTGTAGGTAACATGTTTAGTGAGCTTGCATTCTTGTTCTAAGTTGTATAAACTAGTTTTGATGCATGATTAGTACTCTAGCAAGTTCCTGTAGTAGTTCCCCTTGATTATATGTCACCCAATCAAGTTTTATATCACTTGTTGAAAAATTTCAGAAAAGGAAGATGAAGAAGTTCAACTTTGGAGAATTGTTTCGGAGGGGAACAACCAGCACCGGGAGGCCTTCTAGGACCGCCACCCAACTTAGGCGATCGTACAATGAGGATATCATCGCGCCTAGCTTCGCGCCCGAAGAGGACAATGGGGCTCCTAATGCTTCGTCTTTTCCATGCTATGATTTTCTGAGAAATGCAGGGATATTGGATGATTTCTTCACCCTCGTCAACAGGGCGGGCTTAGCCGCCTACGTAGGAGATGAAAGGGAGCAATACTACATGCTCACCAAAATCTTCGTCGAGAGCTTCAAGTTCCACAACAAGCAATATGGGCCGACAGTTGCATTCAAGATTTATGGTAATCCTATTACTATGGAATTGGAAGAATTTTGTGTTGCATTGGATATTGCCCCTGTAGGTACAGCAAGGAGGATTGATGACAACCCCCGAGACCTGTTGGAGCTCTATCGAGGGATCACCGATGATGATTGTCGCACCATTCAGCGTGGCAAGATAAGAAACATCCAACTCCCCGCCATTAAGTACTTTGCCTATTACATTGCTACTAGCATTCTTGGTAGGGAGAACACTAGCAATATTTCTAGCTACCATCTTGCTTTCTTGAACGCTGCACTTACTGGACAGACATCATATCATCTTGGTTCTCTTATTTCTCGCCGCCTGTCTAACAGGGGGCCTATTTTTGGAGGAACTATTGCATTGCGCATTTTAACACATTTAAGACTTCCTCTTGATTCTAATGATGTGCCATTAACCCCTAGGAGACTTGATATTGCTGCTATGAAAAGCCATCATTTTGTCACCTCTGATTCCACTTTAGATAATATGGTCTATAGAATGTTGTTTCCTGACAGGGATGAGAAGGAAATTCCTCTTCCCCAGCCAGGTTTGTTCAGTATTGACAGGCAACCATGGTCGCGCACTAAGGAGGAGGTGGAGGAAAAGATGAAGATACAAGACTTCCACCAGCAGCATGACTCCGAGGACGCCGAGCCCTCCTACGATTACACCGTCACGTATCCGGGTGCTTCCTCTAGCACATACCCAGAATATGATCCATCTTCGTCGTACCACGGAGATGCTACCTCATGGCCTCGATGGGATTGAACTCCACTTAGGCCAAAAGCCTAAGCTTGGGGGGAGGTATACCGGCATCACTCATTCTTTGCATATTATGATTGCTGGATACTTGTACATACTTGTTTAGTTTGTTTGAGTGGTTTTCTAATGAGAGGGAGATGATATTTGGGGAAGTGCTGATTGAAAACAGATTCTGGGCTGTCACCATAAAAATTCTCAAAAACAGCCACCACGTTATTTTGCGAAGCCAATTTTTGAGCATGTTCCCCAGGTTGTTATCTAACTTTCATTAGTTGAACACTTTTCGATTTGAGCAGTGGAAGAATTTCTTAAAAATCGAGTACTGTACTGCTGTCAAGTTTGACGAATTTCTGCTACTTTGTGTTTATGTGACTCTTCTAGTTTGCCATTTGTTGTTTTCGCTTTGTTTCTTTCCTAAAACCCAAAAAGACCAAAAATATTTCTGTTGCTTCTCTTCACCATTTGTTTGTTTTGGTTTCTTGCATTTATCTTGCTTTATTTGCTATCGTTGGTTTGCTATAAGAAATCCAAAAAGATTTTGCTTTGTTCGCTTGTTTCCAATTCGAAAATACCAAAAATATTTGCTGTTCTTCTTTGGTTTGTAAAGTTCATTTTGAGTTCAATGGTCTTCGGTGGCTGGAGCATGGTTTTCATTTCATATTATCCAAGCTACACAAGTGAAAGGCAATAATGACGATCTACGACAATTGGATTGTGGTGAGAGGCTGGTATGAACTCTATTTGTTTTCATTTTTGTACATATACTCATCCATGTGAGCATGCTTAGTTGGTTCATGTGAGGTATATGTCATTTGAGAAAGTCTAGTAGTTCATGATCTCTCATGTTTAGCTCCAATTTATTAATATGAGTAGCATGTCATGGATGTTTGCTTGCATTGTTTTATTCATAAGTAGGTATGGCATTGTGGTATCCTCCTCTGAATAATTCATTTATATCGACTTGGCACATGCTCACGCATGCATATGACTGAACAAAAGTAAATTAAGCCTCGATGATTTAATTTACTTCAGAGTTCTTGTATCACTTTTATGCCTCCGTTAATTTATTTTGCCGCAAGCATGATTATGACAGTTATTGCTCTCTTGATTTGTCGCTCCCCAGTCTATTGCTAGCCTTCATTTGTACTGAGCGGGAACACTGCACGTGCTTCTAAACACCTGAAAACCAAGTTGTTCCAAAGTGTCCACCATAAATACCTATGCATGGCATTTCAAACCATTCCAAGTAAATTCTCATGCGCTACCTTTAAAACCTTCAAAATGCTTCTCAATTTGTGTTAATGTTTCATAGCTCATGAGGAAGTATGTGGTGTTTAACTTTCAACCTTGTCATTTACTCTTGACGGACTTTCATAATGGACTAGTGGCACATCCGCTTATCCAATAATTTTGCAAAAAGAGCTGGCAATGGGGTTCCCAGCCCCGATTAATCAAACTTCATTAATAATTCTCTTCACATGTTTTGCTCTGATTCATCAGTAAGCAACTTAATTTTGCAAATAGACACTCCTCCATGGTATGTGATTGATGGAAAGCACCCGAGGATTCGGTTAGCCATGGCTTGTGTAAGCAAAGGTTGGGGGGAGTGTCACCCATAATAAAACTAAAATACGTGTGTAAACAAAAGAGAAGAGGGATGATCTACCTTGTTGGTAGAGATAACGTCCTTCATGGGAACCGCTCTTGAAAGTCTGGTTGGCGAGGTAGTTGGTGTACCCATTACCATTCGTTGACAACAACAAACACCTCTCAAAATAATTTTACTCTTGTTTTAAAAATGAAAAGCTCTAGCGCATGTTAATCCCTACTTCCCTCTGCGAAGGGTCAATCTTTTATTTTTATGTTGTGTCTCCATCCTTTCTTTGAGCACTATCTTGAGAGCAGAACTGTCCTTCTTAGTACAATATGCTTGTCTCAAAATATTATTGATTGTGGTATAACTTTGATGCTTTTATCTTTGACAATCTCTATTTCTAGTCTTTCTATGAACCTCAGAGGTGCCTGAGGATTTATGTTTTGCTATTCAAATACAGGCAAGCAAGATACCACTTTATCATACTCTTTTATGAACATTGCAATCCTTCTTATAGACATGATTCATGATGCTTATTATTAATTTTTGGTACCTCTCCATGATTGACATGACTGTTAGATGATCTTATTTGCATGCATCATATTATGAACTGCCTAAGTGTTAGCCATAGCATGAGAATATATACATCATATGAAAAAATGTGTTCGTGAAAGTTCTTTTATCGCATCAGTTGTTAACTGAATTGCTTGAGGACAAGCAATAAGCTAAGCTTGGGGGGAGTTGATACGTCCAAAACGTATCTACTTTCCCGAACACTTTTGCTATTGTTTTGCCTCTAATTTGTGTGTTTTGGATACAACTAACGCGGACTAACGCTGTTTTCAGCAGAACTGTTCTGGTGTCTCGTTTTTGTGCAGAAATCCAACTTTCAGGAAAAACCTAGGAATTTATACAGAAGGCCCTATTTTCCCAGAAGACTCGCGGAGCCAGAAGGACAAGTCAGGTGGAGGCCCAAGGGCCCCACACCATAGGGCGGCGCGGCCCAGGGGGGCCCGCGCGGCCACGTGGTGTGGCCCCCTCGGCTGGCCTCCGACGCCCTCCTTCGGACTATTTATCGCCCTCGACCTAAAAACGCACGGGGAGAAGTCGAAGTCGCTAGAAAGCCTCCAGAACGCCGCCACATCGCGAAACTCCGTCTCAGGAGCCAGAAGTCTCCGTTCTGGCACTCCGCCGGGACGGGGAATTGGAGGAGATCATCGCCGCAATCACCACCGACACCTCTCCATCAACCAGCAATGTTTCCCCCATCCATGTGTGAGTAATTCCCCCGCTGTAGGCTGAAGGGGATGGTAGGGATTGGATGACATTGGTCATGTAATAGCATTAGATTGTTAGGGCATAGTGCCTAGTGTCCGTAATTGGTACTTTGATGATATTGTTGCAACTTGTTATGCTTAATGCTTGTCACTAGGGCCCGAGTGCCATGATCTCAGATCTGAACATGTTATTATTTCATCATGATATTCATTGTTTATGGTCTTACCTGCAAGTTGTATACACATGTCGTTGTCCGGAACCAATGGCCCCGAAGTGACAGAAATCGGGACAACCGGAGGGGATGGTAGTGACGTGAGGATCACATGTGTTCACGGAGTGTTAATGCTTTGCTCCGGTACTCTATTAAAAGGAGTACCTTAATATCCAGTAGATTCCCTTGAGGCCCGGCTGCCACCGGCTGGTAGGACAAAAGATGTTGTGCAAGTTTCTCATTGCGAGCACGTACGACTATAATTGGAACACATGCCTATTGATTGCTTAATTTGTACTTCGACACCGTTTTATTATTATCTGCAAATGCCCTGCTATGATTGTTACATGAGTTTCTCTCATCCATGCAACGCCCGTTATCCATCCCTGTGCCTACAGTATTTTAATCCTGCTGTTTACAATAATTACTACTGCTGTTTCTGCTACTCTGTTGCTGTTATTTCACTACTGCTACTGCTATAAAACTGTTACTACTGATAAACTCTTGCGAGCAAGTCTGTTTCTAGGTGCAGCTGAATTGACAACTCCGCTGTTAAGGCTTCCAAGTATTCTTTGTCTCCCCTTGTGTCGAATCAATAAATTGGGTAATACTACCCGCGAAGACTGCTGCGATCCCCTATACTTGTGGGTTATCAATACCACATGCTTGGCAATGTTTACTGGGTGCAAGGGGGAGCTGGTGATGACCTAGTCTTGATGGTTGAGGCTCAAACATGCTGGATAAAAGGGATTATGGAGTTGGTAGATTAATGCACTTAAGGTGTTTGATGATATGGCCGCAAGAGATGAATTTTTGAAGTTTGCCAAACTTTTGCATGGATGTGATTTAAATAAAGTTTGGCACACATTGGTAGTGTTGGTTTCCAAATTTTAGAAGATTTTGTGAAATCCAAAATGAGGATGATCTTGTTTCTGATTTGATGTTGCATCTTGGCTTTATCATAATAAGCAAATGAGAAGGAATCAGTCAAGGTGGTCAACACCAAAAGTATTCACCTTGATGAGGTCTTGGATGAGGTGCAAAGTGTTGAGAGGGTTTGGTTTAGAAATCTCTTAATACAGGGGCTCAAAGTGGGTACCCTGATGTAAATGGCTGATACGTCTCAAACGTATCTATAATTTCTTATGTTCCATGCTACTTTATTGATGATACTCACATGTTTTATACATAATTTATGTCATTATTATGCATTTTCCGGCACTAACCTATTGACAAGATGCCGAAGAGCCAGTTGTTGTTTTCTGCTGTTTTTGGTTTCAGAAATCCTACAAAGGAAATATTCTCGGAATTGGACGAAATCAACGCCCAGGGTCTTATTTTTCCACGAAGCTTTCAGAAGACCGAAAGGATCACGAAGTGGGGAGACAAGGCGCCGCCACACTAGGGCCGCGCGGCCAGGGCTGGGCCCGCGCCGCCCTGGCGTGTGGGGCCCTCGTGACGCCCCCTGACCTACCCATCCGCCTACTTAAAGCCTTCGTCGCGAATATCCCAGTACCGAGAGCCACGATACGGAAAACCTTCCAAAGCCGCCGCTGCCGCCAATCCCATCTCGGGGGATTCAGGAGATCGCCTCCGGCACCCTGCCGGAGAGGGGAATCATCTCCCGGAGGACTCTTCATCGCCATGATCGCCTCCGGATTGATGTGTGAGTAGTTCACCCCTGGACTATGGGTCCATAGCAGTAGCTAGATGGTCGTCTTCTCCTCATTGTGCTATCATTGTTCGATCTTGTGAGCTGCCTAACATGATCAAGATCATCTATTTGTAATGCTACATGTTGCGTTTGTTGGGATCCGATGAATATGGAATACTATGTTATGTTGATTATCAATCTATCATCTATGTGTTGTTTATGATCTTGCATGCTCTCCGTTGCTAGTAGAGGCTCTGGCCAAGTTGATACTTGTAACTCCAAGAGGGAGTATTTATGCTCGATAGTGGGTTCATGCCTCCATTTAATGCAGGACGATGTGAGAAAGTTCTAAGGTTGTGGATGTGCTGTTGCTACTAGGGATAAAACATCGTTGCTTTGTCTAAGGATATTTGTGTTGATTACATTACGCACCATACTTAATGCAATTGTCTCTTGTTTGCAACTTAATACTGGAAGGGGTGCGGACGCTAACCCGAAGGTGGACTTTTTAGGCATAGATGCATCCTGGATAGCGGTCTATGTACTTTGTCGTAATGCCCAATTGAATTTCACACTACTCATCATGATATGTATGTGCATTGTTATGCCCTCTTTATTTGTCAATTGCCCAACTGTAATTTGTTCACCCAACATGCTATTTCTTATTGGAGAGACACCACTAGTGAACTGTGGACCCCTGTCCAATTCTTTACATCGAATACAATCTACTGCAATACTTGTTCTTACTGTTCTTTGCAGTCATCATCTTCCACACTATACATCTAATCCTTTGTTACAGCAAGCCGGTGAGATTGAGAACCTCACTGTTAAGTTGGGGCAAAGTATTTTGATTGTGTTGTGCAGGTTCCACATTGGCGCCGGAGTCCCTGGTGTTGCGCCGCACTGATAACCCACAAGTATAGGGGATCGCAGCAGTCTTCGAGGGTAGTATTACCCAATTTATTGATTCGACACAAGGGGAGACAAAGAATACTTGGAAGCCTTAACAGCGGAGTTGTCAATTCAGCTGCACCTGGAAACAGACTTGCTCGCAAGAGTTTATCAGTAGTAACAGTTTTACAGCAGTAGTAGTAGTAAAATAACAGCAGCAGAGTAACAAAGACAGCAGTAGTGATTATAGTAAACAGCAGGATTAAAATATTGTAGGCACGGGGACGGATAACGGGCGTTGCATGGATGAGTGAAACTCATGTAACAATCATAGCAGGGCATTTGCAGATAATAATAAAACGGTGTCGAAGTACAAAGCAATCAATAGGCATGTGTTCCAATTATAGTCGTACGTGCTCGCAATGAGAAACTTGCACAACATCTTTTGTCCTACCAGCCGGTGGCAGCCGGGCCTCAAGGGAATCTACTGGATATTAAGGTACTCCTTTTAATAGAGTACAGGAGCAAAGCATTAACACTCCGTGAACACATGTGATCCTCACGTCACTACCATCCCCTCCGGTTGTCCCAATTCTTGTCACTTCGGGGCCATTGGTTCCGGACAGCGACATGTGTATACAACTTGCAGGTAAGACCATAAACAATGAATATCATGATGAAATAATAACATGTTCAGATCTGAGATCATGGCACTCGGGCCCTAGTGACAAGCATTAAGCATAACAAGTTGCAACAATATCATCAAAGTACCAATTACGGACACTAGGCACTATGCCCTAACAATCTAATGCTATTACATGACCAATCTCATCCAATCCCTACCATCCCCTTCAGCCTATAGCGGGGGAATTACTCACACATGGATGGGGGAAACATTGCTGGTTGATGGAGAGGCGTCGGTGGTGATGGCGGCGATGATCTCCTCCAATTCCCCGTCCCGGCGGAGTGCCAGAACGGAGACTTCTGGCTCCTGAGACGGAGTTTCGCGATGTGGCGGCGTTCTGGAGGCTTTCTGGCGACTTCGACTTCTCCCCGTGCGTTTTTAGGTCGAGGGCGATAAATAGTCCGAAGGAGGGCGTCGGAGGCCGGCCGAGGGGGCCACACCATAGGGCCGCGCGGGCCCCCCTAGGCCGCGCCGCCTTATGGTGTGGGGCCCTCGGGCCTCCACCTGACTTGTCCTTCTGGCTCCGTCAGTATTCTGGGAAAATAGGGCCTTCTGCATAAATTCCGAGGATTTTCCCGAAAGTTGGATTTCTGCACAAAAACGAGACACCAGAACAGTTCTGCTGAAAACAGCGTTAGTCCGTGTTAGTTGTATCCAAAATACACAAATTAGAGGCGAAACAATAGCAAAAGTGTTCGGGAAAGTAGATACGTTTTGGACGTATCAACTCCCCCCAAGCTTAGCTTATTGCTTGTCCTCAAGCAATTCAGTTAACAACTGATGCGATAAAAGAACTTTCACGAACACATTTGTTCATATGATGTATATATTCTCATGATATGACTAATACTTAGGCAATTCATAATAAGATATATGCAAATAAGATCATCTAACAACTATGTCAATCATGGAAAAGTACCAACAATTAATAATAAGCATCATGAGTCATGTATATAAGCAGGATTGCAAAGTTCATAAGAAAGTATGATAAAGTGGTATCTCGCTTGCCCGTATTTGATCGGCAAAACATAAATGCCCAGGCACCTCTGGAGTTCATAGAAAGACCAGAAGTAGTGATTGTCAAAGGTAAAAGCATCAAAGTTATACCACAGTCAATCATATTTTGAGACAAGCATATTATACTAAGAATGATAGTTGTGCTCTCAAGATAGTGCTCAAAGAAACAATGGAGACACAACATAAAAGTAAAAGATTGACCCTTCGCTGAGGGAAGCAGGGATTAACATGCGCTAGAGCTTTTCATTTTTGAAATCAGGAGTAAAATTATTTTGAGAGGCGTTTGTTGTTGTCAACGAATGGTAATGGGTACACTAACTACCTCGCCAACCGGACTCCCAAGAGCGGCTCCCATGAATTATTTGCATGTTTATGTGGCACTCCTTCCAACCTTTCTTACACAAACCATGGCTAACCGAATCCTCGGGTGCCTGCCAACAATCTCATACCATGAAGGAGTGCCTTTTTATTTTAGTTTTATTATGATGACACTCCCCCCAACCTTTGCTTACACAAGCCATGACTAACCGAATCCTTCGGGTGCCGTCCAACAATCACATACCATGGAGGAGTGTCTATTTAGATTAATTAATTCGGGACTGGGAATCCCATTGCCAGCTCTTTTTGCAAAATTATTGGATAAGCGGATGTGCCACTAGTCCATTATGAAAGTCCGTCAAGAGTAAATGACAAGGTTGAAAGTTAAACACCACATACTTCCTCATGAGCTATGAAACATTACACAAATTAAGAAGCATTTTGAAGGTTTTAAAGGTAGCGCATGAGAATTTACTTGGAATGGTTTGAAATGCCATGCATAGGTATTTATGGTGGACACTTTGGAACAACTTGGTTTTCAGGTGTTTGGAAGCACGAGCAGCGTTCCCGCTCAGTACAAGTGAAGGCTAGCAATAGACTGGGGAGCGACAAATCAAGAGAGCAGTAACTGTCATAATCATGCTTGCGGCAAAATAAATTAACGGAGGCATAAAAGTGATACAAGAACTCTGAAGCAATATAAATCATCGAGGCTTAATTGACTTTGGTTCAGTCATATGCATGCATGAGCATGTGCCAAGTCGATGTAAATGAATTATTCAGAGGAGGATACCACAATGCCATACCTACTTATGAATAAAACAATGCAAGCAAACATCCATGACATGCTACTCATATTAATAAATTGGAGCTAAACATGAGAGATCATGAACTACTAGACTTTCTCAAATGACATATACCTCACATGAACCAACTAAGCATGCTCACATGGATGAGTATATGTACAAAAATGAAAACAAATAGAGTTCATACCAGCCTCTCACCACAATCCCATTGTCGTAGATCGTCATTATTGCCTTTCACTTGTGTAGCTTGGATAATATGAAATGAAAACCACGCTCCAGCCACCGAAGACCATTGAACTCAAAATGAACTTTACAAACCAAAGAAGAACAGCAAATATTTTTGGTGTTTTCGAATTGGGAACAAGAACAAGAGGGAACAAGCAAACAAAGCAAAATCTTTTTGGGTTTTCTTATAGCAAATCAACGATAGCAAATAAAGCAAGATAAATGCAAGAAACCAAAACAAACAAATGGTGAAGAGAAACAACAGAAATATTTTTGGTCTTTTTGTGTTTTAGGAAAGAAACAAAGCAAAAACAAGAAATGGCAAACTAGAAGAGTCACATAAACACAAAGCAGCCGAAATTCGTCAAACTTGACAGCAGTACAGTACTCGATTTTTACGAAATTCTTCCACTGCTAAAATCGAAAAGTGTTCAACTAATGAAAGTTAGATAACAACCTGGGGAACATGCACAAAAATTGGCTTCACAAAATAACGTTCTGGCTGTTTTTGAGAATTTTTATGATGACAGCCCAGAATCTGTTTTCAGGCAGCACTTCCCCAAATATCATCTCCCTCTCATTAGGAAACCACTCAAACAAACTAAACAAGTATGTACAAGTATCCAGCAACCTTAATATGCAAAGAATGAGTGATGCCGGTATACCTCCCCCCAAGCTTAGGCTTTTGGCCCAAGTGGAGTTCAATCCCATGGTGCCCATGAAGTAGCACTTCCGTAGTACGACGAAGATGGATCATATTCCGGGTATGTGCTGGAAGAAGCACCGGGATACGTGACGGTGTAGTCGTAGGAGGGCTCAGCGTCCTCGGAGTCATGCTGCTGGTGGAAGTCTTGTATCTTCATATGTTCCTCCACCTCCTCCTTAGTGCGCGACCATGGTTGCCTGTCAATACTGAACAAACCTGGCTGGGGAAGAGGAATTTCCTTCTCATCCCCATCAGCAAACAACATTCTATAGACCATATTATCTAAAGTGGAATCAGCGGTAACAAAATGATGGCTTTTCATAGCAGCAATATCAAGTCTCGTAGGAGTTAATGGCACATCATTAGAATCAAGAGGAGGTCTTAAATGTGTTAAAATACGCAATGCAATAATTCCTCAAAAAATAGGCCCCCTGCTAGACAGGCGGCGAGCAATAAGAGAACCAAGATGATATGGTGTCTCTCCAGTAAGTGCAGCAATTAAGAAAGCAAGATGGTAACTAGAAATATTACTAGTTTTCTCCCTACCAAGAATGCTATTAGCAATGTAATAGGCAAAATACTTAATGGCGAGGAGTTGGATATTTCTTATCTTGCCACGCTGAATGGTGCGGCAATCATCGTTGGTAATCCCTCGGTAGAGCTCTAATAAGACCCGGGGGTTGTCCTCAATCTTCCTTGATGTACCTACAGGGGCAATACCCAATGCAACACAAAATTCTTCCAATTCCATAGTAATAGGATTACCATAGATCTTGAATGCAACTGTCGGCCCATATTGCTTGTTGTGGAACTTGAAGCTCTCGACGAAGATTTTGGTGAGCATATGGTATTGCTCCCTTTCATCTCCCACGTAGGCGGCTAAGCCCGCCCTATTGACGAGGGTGAAGAAATCACCCAACAATCCTGCATTTCTCAGAAAATCATAACACGGGAAAGACGAAGCATTAGGAGCCCCATTGTCTTCCTCGGGCGCGAAGCTTGGCGCGATGATATCCTCATTGTAGGATCGCCTAAGTCGGGTGGTGGTCCTAGATGGCCTTCCGGTGCTGGTTGTCCCTCTCTTGAACAATTCTCCAAAGTTGAAGTTCTTCATCCTTTTTCTGAAATTTTTCAATCATCATATAAAATTGATTTGGTGACATATAATCAAGGGGAACTACTATAGGAACTTGCTAGAGTACTAATCATGCATCAAAACTAGTTTATTCAACTTAGAACAAGCATGCAAGCTCACCAAACATGTTACCTACAGCAGCAAAATAATCAAGATATACTCAACCAAACAAAATTCTACTTGGATCATTGGAGGAGTCACATACCAAGGAGCAAATGTGCCAAATTTCAGCAAGAAATCTGGGCTGAGCAAAGAGATCGAAAAATCCTGAGATCTTGAGCAAAAACGCGAGTGAGAGGAAGCTGGTTCGAGTTTTTTTGGGAGAGAGAAGATTCTGGGAGAAAGAGATGGCAAAGTGGGGCAAGGAGGGGCCCACACCACAGGGTGGCGCGCCCCCCTCCTTGGCCGCGCCGGCTGGTGGGGTGGCCCCCTGGGGTGCCCCACTGGTCATCCCCAGGTGCTCCCAGGTGCCTCGTCGAAAAATAGGACCAACGGTATAATTTTTGTGATTTTTGAAAACTTTGAAAAATGCACATTTCTGGGTATTAAGTTTATTATTACTGGCCAGGAAAAATTTTGAAATCTCTAATTAACTAAAGAACTTTTCAAATCAAAAAGTGCTACAGCAAGTAAAACAAGTGGAGGAAGAAAGAGATGTTGTTTACCCCCTCTATGCATATAAAAAGTATTTGTTAACAAGGTTGATCAAGTCTTGCCACCAAATAAATTTTACATAACATATGAAGAAATAAACCTCAAATCAATCATGTTACCTTGTATTGTATTGATATGGATCCAATCATAAGAGTTTGATATTCTTCTTTAGGCTCATATATTGGACAATCAATAGTTCCAACTTTGATAGTTCTCACATTAGAGATAGTATTAACTCCACATGCTTTCTCAATCCTCTTGGGAAAATAAACGGTATGCTCCTTATCCTCAACATTGAAAGTAACCTTCCCTTTGTTGCAATCAATAACAGCCCCTGCGGTGTTAAGAAAAGGTCTCCCAAGAATAATAGACATATTATCATCTTCAGGCATTTCCAACACAACAAAATCAGTTAATATCAAGCAGTTAGTAGTAACTTGAACAGGAATATCCTCACATATACCAACAGGAATAGCAGTAGATTTATCAGCCATTTGCAAAGATATATCAGTAGGTATCAACTTATCTAAATAAAGTCTCTTATAAAGAGAAAAAGGCATAACACTAACACCGGCTCCCAAGTCGCATAGAGCAGTTTTAACATAATTATTCTTAATAGAACAAGGAATAGTAGGTATACCTGGGTTGCCCAACTTCTTTGGAACTTTGCCATTGAAAGAGTAATTAGCAAGCATGGTGGAAATTTCCTCATTGGGGATTTTCCTTTTGTTAGTAACAATATCTTTCATATACTTTGAATAAGGAGGCAATTTAATAGCATCAGTCAAAGGGATTTGCAAGAATAAAGGTTTCATCCAATCACATAATTTATTGTAGTGTTCTTCTTCCTTTGATTTTAGTTTCTTAGCAGGAAAAGGCATTTGCTTTTGCACCCAAGTTTCTCTTTCATTACCATGTTTCTTAGCGATAAAATCTTCTTTAGTATACTTTTTATTTTTAGCATGCTTTTCAGGTTCATCTTCAACTTCTTCTTTATCAGAAGCGTCATTCTTATCATTATCATTACCATTATCATGTTCATTACCACTTTCAGTTTCAGCATCGGAAATAGAAATACTATTAGGATCATTAACAGGTTCAGAGGATTCTACAACATTTTTATGTTTCTTCTTCTTTTTCTTAGAAGGAGCACTAGGTTCAATTCGTTGAGAATCTTGTTCAATTCTTTTGGGATGCCCTTCAGGATATAGAGGATCCTGGGTAGAGACACCACCTCTAGTTGTTACTTCATAAGCATGTTTCTCTTTAGAATTATTTTTTAACAAGTCATTTTGAACTTTAGTGAGTTGATCAATTTGAGTTTGAACCATTTGAAAATGTTTAACAAGCATCTTAACATCATTGGAGGTTCTCTCCACAATATCATGCAAATTGCTAATAGCTTGAGAATTTTCCATTAGATGATTCTCTACTCTCATATTAAAATTTTCTTGCTTAACAATATAATTATCAAACTCATCTAAGCATTGAGCAGGAGGTTTTGAATACGGAATATCTTCCCTAGTAAAGCGTTGAAGGGAGTTTACCTCGATCATGGATGAAGGGGGAATTGTCTCACATATATCTTCTATGGGAGGTAGATTCTTCACATCTTCGGATTTAATACCTTTTTCCTTGAGAGACTTCTTGGCTTCCCTCATATATTCATCATTCAATTCAATTAAACCCCTCTTCTTCAATATTGGCGTTGGAGTTGGTTCAGGTGTAGTCCAATCATCATAATTCCGGCTTATTCTAGCCAATAATTCTTCAGCTTCGTCTGGAGTTCTTTTCCTGAAAACACAATCAGCACAACTATCCAAATATGCTCTAGATTCAATGGTTAGTCCACTATAAAATATATCAAGTAGATCATTCTTTTCTAAATCATGTCCAGGTCGAGCTCTGATAAGAGAACAAAATCTTGTCCAAGCTTCAGGCAATTTCTCTTCATCTCCCTGGTCAAACCTATAAATTTTCTCTAAAGTAATATGTTGAGCGCTAGCAGGAAAGTATTTTCGAAAGAAAACATCACGCAGCTCAGTTGGATTTTTAATAGAACCAGGAGGCAAATTATTATACCAAGTTTTAGCATCATCCTTTAATGAGAAAGGAAAAATTTTAGCGACAAAGTAAGTACGCATCTTGACATCATCAGAAAACAAACTACTCATAGAAGAAAGTTCAATCATGTGTTCTACAGCACTTTATTTTTCAGTACCACAAAAGGGTGTTTTCTCTACAATAGCTATATGAGATAGATCAAGAGAAAAATCATAATCTTTATCCTTAATGCATATAGGAGATGTGGCAAATTCAGGATCAGGAGATAACTTATGTCTAATAAAGATATTGTGCGAGAAACTTTTTAATTTTTCTTGCATCAGTAGTAGCATTGCATCTATTAATAAAATCATCATTAAGCTCCACATAATCCTCATCAGGATCATCACTAGAATAATCAACAGACTCAGGTGAACTAACAGGTGTAGTAGCATTAGGAGTTTCAGCATTTTCAATTTGTCTAGACCTAGCAATTGTAGCATCTAGAAAGGATCCCAATGAACCACTATCATCAAGCACAGCAGAAACATTATCAATATTATGAGAGTTTTCAGATTCAGCAGAAGTACCAGCAAATGAAGCTTGCGGCGGTGAAACAAGTTGACTTATCACAGATGGTGAATCAAGAGCAGCAGAGGTACTCAGAGTTGTACCTTTTCTTGTAGTGGATGGTAATATGGCGACTTTAGGATCGCGAGTTTTACCCATGATGGAGAATTTGTAGCGAACAATATCAATCCAAGTGAACTTCCAAATAAAGCTATGCTCCCCGGCAACGGCGCCTTAAGAAACTTGATCTTGATAACCCACAAGTATAGGGGATCGCAGCAGTCTTCGAGGGTAGTATTACCCAATTTATTGATTCGACACAAGGGGAGACAAAGAATACTTGGAAGCCTTAACAGCGGAGTTGTCAATTCAGCTGCACCTGGAAACAGACTTGCTCGCAAGAGTTTATCAGTAGTAACAGTTTTATAGCAGTAGTAGTAGTAAAATAATAGCAGCAGAGTAACAAAGACAGCAGTAGTGATTATAGTAAACAGCAGGATTAAAATACTGTAGGCACGGGGACGGATAACGGGCGTTGCATGGATGAGAGAAACTCATGTAACAATCATAGCAGGGCATTTGCAGATAATAATAAAACGGTGTCGAAGTACAAAGCAATCAATAGGCATGTGTTCCAATTATAGTCGTACGTGCTCGCAATGAGAAACTTGCACAACATCTTTTGTCCTACCAGCCGGTGGCAGCCGGGCCTCAAGGGAATCTACTGGATATTAAGGTACTCCTTTTAATAGAGTACCGGAGCAAAGAATTAACACTCCGTGAACACATGTGATCCTCACGTCACTACCATCCCCTCCGGTTGTCCCAATTCTTGTCACTTCAGGGCCATTGGTTCCGGACAGCAACATGTGTATACAACTTGCAGGTAAGACCATAAACAATGAATATCATGATGAAATAATAACATGTTCAGATCTGAGATCATGGCACTCGGGCCCTAGTGACAAGCATTAAGCATAACAAGTTGCAACAATATCATCAAAGTACCAATTACGGACACTAGGCACTATGCCCTAACAATCTAATGCTATTACATGACCAATCTCATCCAATCCCTACCATCCCCTTCAGCCTACAGCGGGGGAATTACTCACACATGGATGGGGGAAACATTGCTGGTTGATGGAGAGGCGTCGGTGGTGATGGCGGCGATGATCTCCTCCAATTCCCCGTCCCGGCGGAGTGCCAGAACGGAGACTTCTGGCTCCTGAGACGGAGTTTCGCGATGTGGCGGCGTTCTGGAGGCTTTCTGGCGACTTCGACTTCTCCCCGTGCGTTTTTAGGTCGAGGGCGATAAATAGTCCGAAGGAGGGCGTCGGAGGCCGGCCGAGGGGGCCACACCATAGGGCCGCGCGGGCCCCCCCTAGGCCGCGCCGCCTTATGGTGTGGGGCCCTCGGGCCTCCACCTGACTTGTCCTTCTGGCTCCGTCAGTATTCTGGGAAAATAGGGCCTTCTGCATAAATTCCGAGAATTTTCCCGAAAGTTGGATTTCTGCACAAAAACGAGACACCAGAACAGTTCTGCTGAAAACAGCGTTAGTCCGTGTTAGTTGTATCCAAAATACACAAATTAGAGGCGAAACAATAGCAAAAGTGTTCGGGAAAGTAGATACGTTTTGGACGTATCACGCACTACACTCCGCCACCAACAACCTTCAACGTGCTTCTTGACTCCTACTGGTTCGATAAACCTTGGTTTCTTACTGAGGGAAAACTTGCTGTTGTACGCATCACACCTTCCTCTTGGGGTTCCCAACGGGCGTGTGCTTGACGCGTCATCAAGACTGTTTTCTGGCGCCGTTGCCGGGGAGATCAAGACACGCTGCAAGGGGAGTCTCCCACTTCCAATCTCTTTACTTTGTTTTTGTCTTGCTTTACTTTATTTTATTTACTGCTTTGTTGGCATTCTCTATATCAAAAACACAAAAAAAAATTAGTTACTTGCATTTACTTTATCTAGTTTGCTTTATTTACTATTGCTAAAATGGGTAATCCTGAAAATACTAAGTTGTGTGACTTCACTAGCACAAATAATAATGATTTCTTATGCACACCTATTGCTCCACCTGCTACTACAGAAGAATTCTTTGAAATTAAACCTGCTTTACTGAATCTTGTTATGAGAGAGCAATTTTCTGGTGTTAGTTCTGAGGATGCTGGTGCCCATCTTAATAATTTTGTTGAACTTTGTGAGATGCAAAAGTATAAGGATGTAGTTGGTGACATTATAAAATTAAAATTGTTTCCTTTCTCCTTAAGAGGAAGAGCTAAAGATTGGTTGCTATCTTTGCCTAAGAATAGTATTGATTCATGGACTAAATGTAAGGATGCTTTCATTGGTAGATATTATCCTCCTGCTAAAATTATATCTTTGAGAAGTAGCATAATGAATTTTAAGCAATTGGATAATGAGCATGTTGCTCAAGCATGGGAAAGAATGAAATCTTTGGTTAAAAATTGACCTACCCATGGACTGACTACTTAGATGATCATCCAAACCTTTTATGCAGGATTGAATTTTTCTTCGCGGAACCTATTGGATTCAGCTGCTGGAGGTACTTTTATGTCCATCAGTCTAGGGGCCGCAACAAAGCTTCTTGATGATATGATGATTAATTACTCTGAATGGCACACGGAAAGGGCTCCACAAGGTAAGAAGGTAAATTCTGTTGAAGAAACCTCCTCCTTGAGTGATAAGATTGATGCTATAATGTCTATGCTTGTGAATGGTAGATCTAATTTTGATCCTAATAATGTTCCTTTAGCTTCATTGGTTTCCCAAGAAGAACATGTTGATGTGAACTTCATTAAAAATAATAATTTCAACAACAATGCTTATCGGAATAATTCTAGTAACAACTATAGGCCATATCCTTCTCATAATAGTAATGATTATGGTAATTCTTATGGGAATTCTTACAACAAAAATAGGAATGTACCCTCTGGTCTTGAAGCCATGCTTAAAGAATTCATTAGTACACAAACCGTTTTTAATAAATATGTTGAAGAAAAGCTTGGTAAAATTGATATTCTTGCTTCTAAGGTTGATAGTCTTGCTGCTGATGTTGATCTTTTGAAATCGAAAGTTATGCCTAATTAAAATAAAGATATTAAGTCATTTGCTACAGAAAACGCCATCCAAGTTCGAATTAATGAGAATATTAGATTGATGGCTGAATTGCGTGCTAGGTGGGAAAAAGAAGAAACTGCTAAAGAGAATAATGTAGCTAAAGTTTGGACTATTACCACCACTAGTAATGATAATGCTTCACATGTTGCTACACCTCCTACTATCAATGGTAAAATAATTGGTGTTGGCAATGTTTCTACTCCTAATGTAAAGCGTGGAAAACTGCCTGAAACTGCTTGTGATAAAACTGCTGAAATTTTTCAAGATATTGGGGACAATGATCCCATTGCTTTAGATCATAATGTTTTAGATTTTTATGATTGTCACATCTCTGAAGTTATAAAGTTCTTACAAAAACTTGCTAAAAGTCCCAATGCTAGTGCTATGAATTTGGCCTTTACAAAACATATTACAAATGCTCTCATAAAAGCTAGAGAAGATAAATTAAAACTTGAAACTTCTATTCCTAGGAAGTTGGAAGATGGTTGGGAGCCCATCATTAAGATGAAGGTCAATGATTTTGATTGTAATGCTTTATGTGATCTTGGTGCAAGTATTTCCGTTATGCCTAAGAAAATCTATAATATGCTTGACTTGCCACCATTGAAAAATTGTTATTTGGATGTTAATCTTGCTGATAATTCTACAAAGAAACCTTTGGGGAGGATTGATAATGTTCGCATTACGGTTAACAACAACCTTGTCCCCGTTGATTTCGTTGTCTTGGATATTGAATGCAATGCATCTTGTCCCATTATTTTGGGAAGCCCTTTTCTTCGAACTGTTGGTGCTACTATTGATATGAAGGAAGGTATTATTAAATATCAATTTCCTCTCAATAAAGGTATGGAACACTTCCCTAGAAAGAGAATGAAGTTACCTTTTGATTCTATTATTAGAACAAACTATGATGTTGATGCTTCGTCTCTTGATAATACTTGATACACACTTTCTGCGCCTAGCTCAAAGGCGTTAAAGAAAAGCGCTTATGGGAGACAACCCATGATTTTACTTCTGCACTTTTGTTTTATATTTGAGTCTTGGAAGTTATTACTACTGTAGCAACCTCTCCTTATCTTTATTTTATTGTATTTTTGTGCCAAGTAAAGTCTTTGATAGTAAGGTTGATACTAGATTTGGATTACTGCGCAGAAACAGAATTCTTACTGTCACGAAATTGAGTAGCCCCGTCTGTAGGTAACTCAGAAAAATCTGCCAATTTACGTGCGTGATCCTCAGATATGTACGCAACTTTCATTCAATTTGAGCATTTTCATCTGAGCAAGTTTAGTGCCCCAGAAAAATTCATCTTTACGGACTGTTCTGTTTTGACAGATTCAGCCTTTTATTTCGCATTGCCTGTTTTGCTATGTTTGATGGATTTCTTTGTTCCATTAACTTTCAGTAGCTTTGGGCAATGTCCAGAAGTGTTAAGAATGATTGTGTCACCTCTGAACATGTGAATTTTTGATTATGCACTAACCCTCAAATGAGTTTGTTTTGAGTTTGGTGTGGAGGAAGTTTTCAAGGGTCAAGAGAGGAGGATGATATATGATTAAGAAGAGTGAAAAGTCTAAGCTTGGGGATGCCCCCGTGGTTCATCCCTGCATATTTCAAGAAGACTCAAGAATCTAAGCTTGGGGATGCCCAAGGCATCCTCTTCTTCATCGACAACATTATCAGGTCACCTCTAGTGAAACTATATTTTTATTCCGTCACATCTTATGTGCTTTACTTGGAGCGTCTGTATGTTTTTATTTTTGTTATTGTTTGAATAAAATTGGATCCTAGCATTCATTGTGTGGGAGAGAGACACGCTCCGCTGTTGCATATGAACACATATATTCTTAGCTTTATTCTTAATGTTCATGGCGAAGGTTGAAACTGTTTCGTTAATTGTTATATGGTTGGAAACAGAAAATGCTACATGTGGTAATTGGTATAATGTCTTCAATAATTTGATACTTGGCAATTGTTGTGCTCATGTTTAAGCTCTTGCATCATGTACTTTGCACCTATTAGTGAAGAAATACTGTAGAGCTTGTTAAATTTGGTTTGCATGATTGGTCTCTCTAAGTCTAGATATTTTCTGGTGACGGTTTGAACAACAAGGAAGACAGTGTAGAGTCTTATAATGCTTGCAATATGTTCTTATGTAAGTTTTGCTGTACCGGTTCATACTTGTGTTTGCTTCAAATAACCTTGCTAGCCTAAGCCTTGTATTGAGAGGGATTACTTCTCGTGCATCCAAAATTCTTGAGCCAAAAACTATGCCATTTGTGTCCACCATACCTACCTACTACATGGTATTTTCCGCCATTCCGAAGTAAATTGCTTGAGTGCTACCTTTAAAATTCCATTCTTTGTCTTTGCAATATATAGCTCATGGGAAAATAGCTTAAAAACTATTTTGGTATTGAATATGTACTTATGTCACTACAAGAGATCTGATATAATGTGACGAGCCCAAAACGTCATGCAATAGCAATAAATGTCACGGAAGACCCCTCTGTGACATAGTTTGAGCGTCACGATCATCGTCACGGAATCCCCGTCACAGATTACTCCCTAGTGACGCGGCGCGCGAAAAAACGTCACAGACTATGGATGATGTCATGTGTGATGTCAGCACCAAGGAGACCATCCCATGGCCAAGAAACGTCATGGATTTGCGTCACAGATTTAAGTGATGTCATATGTGATTTCATTTAATTAATTTAGAAAAATTCTAATATTTTTCAAATTTTTATTTTTGAATTTTTATTTCATTATAATTTTCCTAATTATATTAGCACGAAATAATATTTATTTTCCCATTTTCTTAGGTATTATTGTATAAATTTACTTTTGCATGTAATCTTAATTCATTTTTATTTATTTTTTGCTCGTAATAATTTCCAAATTTAATATACATTAAAGTGTGAATTTAAATTAATATTGAATACATATGACAACATATACTCAATTCCCATTGAAATCACAATATATATCTAACTCTCAACCAAATAGCATCATACATAACTAAATAAGTTGCACGGTAAAATTAGCATAACTAAATACAAGGAAACTTTCCTCGCAAGAAAAAAAGACAAGTGCACCACCATATAATGATGCCTTTCATGCACCATCAAGTATGATGCCTAGTTCGGAGTTGCATGTTTCCATAAGAGGAAACTAACAAGTGTGTCATGTTCCTTTGCTTCTTTTCATAATCTTTATGTTCTTCTTGGTTTTTCTTCATAGCTACCAATTCTTCTTGTTGCTTCTTTTGTATAGTTTGGCGATGCTTGACAGCTTCTCGGTTCTCCTTGATCTTTGCACAAATTTCCTATATGAAGAAAATGAATATTAGTATTATCAATACAAACAGACATTTATAAAAACAGCAAGCATGTTCATTAGGTACTGCCGATGATGCTACTAGCACCAGTATTATCAGCTTACTCTGTTTCACCATTACTATGTCCAAGATAACGGTAAGAATGTCTCTACCTTACTCTGTCCTAAATACTTCAGGTCATAGCTAGGCAAAAGCATATAGCAAAAAGTGTCTAATAAACCTTATCTAGTTGAAATATTCGCTACAAATATTTCTTGTTAAAGTGTTAACACATGACAAGTTAACCCACTCACTATAGATTTCTAGCTCAAATAAGTTCGTGTTAGAGATTATAATTTACAATACATCATAGGGGAATCTGCTGAAGTGTTTATGATTGCAAGGACGTGCTTCTGTAGTCAAAGAATGGAATATGGAGAAATAAGATGGCCCTACAAGCTGGACAAACTTCTACCATCATAGTCGTCCATGTAACATAGGTTACATATCATGTTTCACAACCTTTAAACATGTACAGAGTAAAAGTAGGTTTATACCTGCTAGGTCGTGAGCATCTACAAGCTTTATACATAGATAATGCTTGAGGCAAAGAAGTTATAGTAGATTAAATTGACTGGTAAAAAAAATTGAACAACTTACGAGCCATGTAGATCTATCTATCTAGTGCATGCTTTTACTACCAGGGAACATCAAGATTAATAACAAATGGAAGGTAAACCAACTAGTAGCAAACTAAAACAAAGTATTATGCAACTTCAGATTCATTATAGGTATCGATGGTGGCTTATTTTGATACAAACCCTATTGCTTCCATCTGACCTTTTGTTGACAAGAGCTACCCAATTTTGTTTTGTACAGCCCCTGAAATAATCCATCTTCAAGATGTATCGTTGTTGTCAAACACCTTTCTGGAGTACCTTTGTGCATACACCTCTGGCCACCTCATTTGGATCCATTTCAAAGTTTTTCTAAAAGTAATGAATGATAGGATACATCAATAAATAGACAGGGCAACATGTGAAAATGGGAATAAAACGAACGAAGGAAAATGCCTCACCGCAATATGAGTACATAAATCAGATGCATTGACGAAGACAAATGACAACCTAGAACTTGTTATATTTTTTAAAAATCTGCTAGACATGAGTATATAAATAGCATGTTAGCAAGCAGGAAAAGTTGTACAAACAAATGCAAAAGAAAACCAATGGCTTCAATTAATCTGCCACCTCTTGTCATCCATGTGTTGCTGGACAAATTACATAGAACCAGGTGCATAGACCAAGACAAATGACAGCCTAGAACTTGTTTCATTAAGTTCAAAAAAGGAACTTCTTGTACTTCAAACAAAGCTCAAATGTGAAGGTCGTCGTGTAAGGGCATTAAAGCCAAAACCTCAATATATATATTTTGCTAGCTACTGATTATGACAACCATCTCGAACTAACATGTTAATTTATATGTATAGCTTCAGAGATTTGACATATACAGAAAACATTTCTTAGAAACAATCCGTTTGTTTACTAGAAACTTACGCACTCACAAAACTACTGTAACAAAACTAGCATGTTTCAGTCTAGCACGTATTGCACAACAGGAAGAGTAATCTTCTATTTAGACACGGCAAGCAAGTAAAGGATTAAAGTAGAGACCAAAAGAGGACTCTGAATATATAGTTGACTGCTGATTGCTTAACTTCACCAAATCAGCACACCCAAGGTAATGTAAAACTGTTTCTTTCCACTCTGCATAGTTTGAGCCATCAAGACGGGAGTGGCATCTCCATTTTTTGACCGATGAATAAATATATCAATAAGAAAGCTGCATGGTATTTATGTTTGTAAATGCATTACTGAACTCATGTACAAACTGTTTTCATTTCTTTTTACCAGAATGGATGATGATAGATGCTCATTATTCAAAAATATGCTATGCTAACACTAGTGAAGTGTATTTGAATTTGATATTTGTTTATTGTACGTACATATGGTTTGATTATGTGTGGACTTCAAGAGAAAGTGAAATTCTCGGAAGTACTTGGATGATTAGACAACAGCGACCACCTAACGGCAGGGCACTGCGCCCGCCAGCGACCAAACGTTAAGACGACGTGTTGCTGTGACAGCTGATTCATCTATGAACATGGTGTGGCGCCATGGTGCAAAAATGCAAATTCAGAAACACAAACAAAGCTGGAGGCCGATTCATATCTGAAGATGTTGCGCCGCAGTGGCGCACGGCGAGAAAACAACAATGCGTACTAAACAGAAGAACCAAACTGAAAAGTACAAAAAAAAGGGGGCCTTTGCTTCTGCTGAACCAGCAGCTCATTGTTTGATCAATAGACACTAGCTTTGAGACAAAATATTCCACATGTTTTAATCAAGAATCGTCAAAGTACAGATGCAATTTGGCACTGAAGAATTTCACTACCACACATATTACTACTCCATGTACCATAAGGCCAAAACGCAATGCTTGTTTAGAGGATTTCAGATAGAAAAATATGCAGTCCAAGCCATTCAATGCTGCTTTTGCTAGATATCTAGCCAGAACCTAAAACTTAGTACCCGTCAGACACAGGTTGACCATGGGATCGATCTCAAATATCAAGCTACTATGAAATGCAGAAGAAAAACATCACACCACATAGTCCGCAAAAAATATGGTGGCACGGATCAACAAATACAGAAAGTACATGCAGTATTCACTAGTATTGTAGAAGACGTACCTTGTGGAGGGCGCCGGTGTTCGCGCGGGTGTGGACGGTGGCATTCTCGCGTATGCAGGCGGTAGCGTTTGCCTGGGTGCAGTCGTGGGAGGGAACCAGGGAAGGGGCGTGAAGGAGGACGTCGTGGGTGAGGCCGGCGGCTCCGATCCAGCCGGCGGGGAGGGCGGGGGCGTTCAAGCGGGCTGCGGCGTGGGAAAGACGGCCGTAGGTGAGGCCAGCGGCCCCGATCCCTTATATGAGGAGCGCTCCGCCGTTCGAACTGCTAGGGCGGATGGATCGAAGGCCTCCGATCTGGTGCGTGGCGAGAATTGGGGAGACGAGCACGAGAAACAGGGGAGTGGGCGGTGGCTCCTCGCAGGAGTTGCTCGTAGAAATTTTGCAACTGTCCCACACGTGGAGACATAGGGTGGGTGGAAATACGGATTTTATTTGGAGGGAAAATATAAGTTTGACGAGATCATGCATCTGTTATTTTTATCTTTTGGTTGATGAATCTGAGTGTTCCTGTTCTTTCCCTCGAGGAATTAATCCTAACCAAAAACCAGTCGAAGTGTTATAATGGTATTGGACTATTGGTACCCACACATAGGCGATATAGCACAAATTTAACTTCTGCGTAATATACTTTTTTTATTAGTAGCCATCTTTATTATTTTTTCTCCTTCCGTGTAAGGAATTTTTAGTACCGGTATTTCTTAGTTCTTCTCGACATGTGTGGTTTTCGACTTAACGATTCACACGTCTTGTCAAATATATATTTCATAACAGTTTATTTATGTCACAATATATAGGTCCCATCTCAATGGTCCTCCCGCTAGCTATTACATGATGTAGTACCAGTGTTAATTTTTCCGTGACACATCCACGCTCGTCACGGAAGCTACCTAGTCGTCACAGAATGTGCTAATGTGTGACGGTGCTCGTGTGACCGTCACAGATCTTTTGGAATGCATGACGCCAGAGAAGAAACGTCATACATTGTGATATTCCATGACGTTACATACCACTTTCATGAGGGTTTTCGTCATAGTATATCAGATCTCTTGTAGTGTGTGTCTTATTTCTTAATAAGTTGTTTGTTGAGCGATAACCATGTTCCTGGGGACGCCATCAACTATTTCACTTTGTTGAATATCATGTGAGTTGCTATGCATGTTCGTCTTGTCTGAAGTAAGGGTGATTTATCATGATCAAATGGTTTGAGTATGCATATTGTTAGAGAAGAACATTGGGCCGCTAACTAAAGCCATGATCCATGGTGGAAGTTTCAGTTTGGACAACAATCCTCAATCTCTTATGAGAATATTATCTGTTGTTGAATGCTTATGCATTAAAGAGGAGTCCATTATCTGTTGTCTATGTTGTCCCGGTATGGATGTCTAAGTTGAGAATAATCAAAAGCGAGAAATCCAATGCGAACTTTCTCCTTAGACCTTTGTACAGGCGACATAGAGGTACCCCTTTGTGACACTTGGTTAAAACATATGTTATGCAATGATAATTCATGTAAATCCAAGCTAATTAGGACGAGGTGCGGGCACTATTGGTAACCTATGCATGAGGCTTGCAACTTGTAGGATATAGTATACATAACACATATGCTTTATTACTACCATTGACAAAATTGTTTCTTGTTTTCAAAATAAAAGCTCTAGCACAAATATAGCAATCCATGCTTCCCTCTGCGATGGGCCATTCTTTTACTTTTATGTTGAGTCAGTTTACCCACTTCTTTCTATCTTAGAAGCAAACACTTGTGTCAACTGTGTGCATTGATTCTTACATGTTTACCTATTGCACTTGTTATATTGCTTTATGTTGACAACTATCCATGAGATATACATGTTACAAGTTGAAAGCAACTGCTGAAACTTAAATCTTCCTTTGTGTTGCTTCAAAACTTTCTACTAAGAATCTATTGCTTTATGAGTTAACTATTATGCAAGACTTATTGATGCTTGTCTTGAAAGTACTATTCATGAAAAGTCTTTGCTATATGATTCAGTTGTTTAACCATTATCTTTACCATTGCTTCGAATCACTTCATTCATTACATATGCTTACAATAGTATTGATCAAGATTATGATAGCATGTCACTTCAGAAATTATCCTTGTTATCGTTTACCTACTCGAGGGCGAGTAGGAACTAAGCTTGGGGATGCTTGATACGTTTCAAACGTATCTATAATTTCTTATGTTCCATGCTACTTTATTGATGATACTCACATGTTTTATACATACTTTATGTCATTATTATGCATTTTCCGGCACTAACCTATTGACAAGATGCCGAAGAGCCAGTTGCTGTTTTCAGCAGTTTTTGGTTTCAGAAATCCTACAAAGGAAATATTCTCGGAATTGGACAAAATCAACGCCCAGGGGCTTATTTTTCCACGAAGCTTCCAGAAGACCGAAAGGATCACGAAGTGGGGCGATGAGGCGCCGCCACACTAGGGCCGCACGGCCAGGGCTGGGCCCGCGCCGCCCTGGCGTGTGGGGCCCTCGTGACGCCCCCTGACCTACCCTTCCGCCTACTTAAAGCCTTCGTTGCGAATATCCCAGTACCGAGAGCCACGATACAGAAAATCTTCCAGAGACGCCGCCACCGCCAATCCCATCTCGGGGGATTCAGGAGATCGCCTCCGGCACCCTGCCGGAGAGGGGAATCATCTCCCGGAGGACTCTTCATCGCCATGATCGTCTCCGGATTGATGTGTGAGTAGTTCACCCCTGGACTATGGGTCCATAGCAGTAGCTAGATGGTCGTCATATCCTCATTGTGCTATCATTGTTCGATCTTGTGAGCTGCCTAACATGATCAAGATCATCTATTTGTAATGCTACATGTTGCGTTTGTTGGGATCCGATGAATATGGAATACTATGTTATGTTGATTATCAATCTATTATCTATGTGCTGTTTATGATCTTGCATGCTCTCCGTTGCTAGTAGAGGCTCTGGCCAAGTTGATACTTGTAACTCCAAGAGGGAGTATTTATGCTCGATAGTGGGTTCATGCCTCCATTTAATCTGGGACAGTGACAGAAAGTTCTAAGGTTGTGGATGTGTTGTTGCTACTAGGGATAAAACATCGATGCTTTGTCTAAGGATATTTGTGTTGATTACATTACGCACCATACTTAATGCAATTGTCTGTTGTTTGCAACTTAATACTGGAAGGGGTGCGGACGCTAACCCGAAGGTGGACTTTTTAGGCATAGATGCATGCTGGATAGCGGTCTATGTACTTTGTCGTAATGCCCAATTGAATTTCACACTACTCATCATGATATGTATGTGCATTGTTATGCCCTCTTTATTTGTAAATTGCCCAACTGTAATTTGTTCACCCAACATGCTATTTCTTATTGGAGAGACACCACTAGTGAACTGTGGACCCCGGTCCAATTCTTTACATTGAATACAATCTACTGCAATACTTGTTCTTACTATTCTTTGCAAACATCATCTTCCACACTATACATCTAATCCTTTGTTACAGCAAGCCGGTGAGATTGACAACCTCACTGTTAAGTTGGGGCAAAGTATTTTGATTGTGTTGTGCAGGTTCCACGTTGGCGCCGAAGTCCCTGGTGTTGCGCCGCACTACACTCCGCCACCAACAACCTTCAACGTGCTTCTTGACTCCTACTGGTTTGATAAACCTTTGTTTCTTACTGAGGGAAAACTTGCTGTTGTACGCATCACACCTTCCTCTTGGGGTTCCCAACAGGCGTGTGCTTGACGCGTCATCAATGGCACAAATGACCATTATCATATGTGAGAGGTTTTTGGTTTTTCTTTTGATTTGTTTTGGTTTTCTTTGACTCAAAAGTGTTTGATACGAGTTTAGTGATGTTTCCAAACCATTTATGCAAGGTAGAAAGGTCTAGGTTAAGATTTGGAAAAAATGGCCATAGGCCCATATGTGATGTCATTTTTATTTTCTTTTTCAAACTCTTTGTTTCTCTTTGATCAAAGTATCAAGGTTTAGGTTTTTAGCAACAATGGTAAACACTCAAGCAACCTCATGGCAAGATCACAACATAGATGCATTAAATCTATGCACCACATATAAATAAATTAAAGTTTTTGTTGGTTCCAAATTTTGGAAAAGGGAATTTTCATTTCTTCTTTGTTTTGAAAATTTGGAATGTTACACTACCCTTCTGAGTTTTCTTCGTGTGTTTCCCTTTCTTCTGATTGCGACGCAACCATGGACAATCTTCATTATTTAAGATGATGCTTGGGTCAGTTTTTACCTTGAAGGGTGGAATATCATCAAACTTATTATAATCTTCTGACATGTCTGTCTTGTCCTCTACTCCCACGATGTTTCTTTTTCCTGAAAGAACTATGTGGCGCTTTGGATCATCCTATGATGTGTCCTCTTGACTTTCTTTTATTTTTTTCGGTTTGCTAGACATGTCCTTCACATAAAAAACCTGAGCCACTTCACTGGCTAGGACGAATGGTTCGGTGTCGTACCCTAGATTCTTGAGATCCACTGTAGTCATTCCGTAGTGCGGGTCTACCTGAACCCCGTCTTTCAGGTTGAACCATTTGCACCGGAACAAAGAGACCTTGAAATTAGGTCCATAGTCAAGTTCCCATATCTCCTCTATGTACCCATAATATGTGACCTTCTTCCCATTGCCATCTGCTGCATCAAAGCGGACACCACTGTTTTGGTTGGTGCTCTTTTTATCTTGTGCGAACGTGTAAAATGTATTCCCATTAACCTCGTACCCTTGAAAAGTCGATATAGTCGAATATGGTTGCTTGGCCAACAAGTATAGCTGCTCGTCATCAGTGACATTCATGAGACGTGTTTGCAACCAACCGTCGAAAGTCTTCATGTGTTCTCCATCAATCCAATCTTCACGCTGCTCCGGGTATTTAGAGCGTACGATATCCTTGTGTTCCTCTTTGTACGGAGCCACCAAGATGGAATTATGTAGAACTGTGTAGTGTGCTTGAGTGAAAGAATTTCCGTCCATACACGTTGTTGCTTTCTTTCCTAGCGTGCCTTTTCCACGCCGTCTCCCCTCATAGAGCGATTCAGGAACACCGATCGGCTTAAGGTCAGGAATAAAGTCAACACAAAACTCAATGACCTCCTCTGTTCCATAGCCCTTGGATATGCTTCCTTCATGCCTAGCACGGTTATGAGCGTACTTCTTTAAGACTCCCATGAATCTCTCAAAGGGGAACAGGTTGTGTAGAAATACAGGACCGAGAACACCAATCTCTTCGACCAGGTGAACTAGGAGATGTGTCATAATATTGAAGAAGGATGGTGGGAACACCAACTCGAAGCTGACTAGACATTGCACCACATCCTTCTGTAAATTTTGTAGAGTTAGTGGATTGATCACCTTCTGAGAAATTGCTTTGAGGAACGCACATAGCTTCACAATGGGTACTCGAACATTTTCCGGCAGAAGCCCCCTCAATGCAACCGGAAGTAATTGTGTCATAATCATGTGGCAGTCATGAGACTTTAGGTTTTGAAACTTTTTCTCTAACATGTTTATTATTTCATTTATATTTGACGAGAAGTCAGACGGGACCTTGATGCTACTCAGGACTTCAAAAAAGATCTCCTTCTCTTCTTTGGTAAGAGCGTAGCTGGCAGGACCTTGATACTTCTCTGGATTCAGGTTGTTTCCTTCTTGGATACTTTATTGGTCCTTCCGTGCATCCGGTGTATCTTTTGTCTTTCTATAAACGCCCAAGAAGTTTAGAAGGTTCACGCAAAGATTTTTCGTCACGTGCATCACGTCGATTGCAGAGTGAACCTCTAGGAATTTCCAGTAGGGTAGCTCCCAAAATATAGACTTCTTCTTCCACATGGGTACGTGTCCGTCAACATCATGCGGAACAGATTGTCCGCCAGGACCCTTTCCAAAGATCACTTTTAAATCCTTGACCATATCATATATAGCATTCCCAGTAGGGCGGGTAGGCTTCGTTCGGTTATCTGCCTCACTGACATAGGCATCCCCAATGGGCCTGCCAAAGATAGTACCCGGGGTTTACTGAAGGCCCAGTACCCGAAGAATAAGAAGACTTGGAAGCCCAAAGATATTGTTAAGGAAAGCTAGAGTTGTAATAAGAAGGGTTGTATGTAATCTTGTGGGACGAGTTAGAAACCTCCCCGAACTCTGTAACTTGTACAATACGAATCCCTCGGCTCCGCCTCATATATAAGGGGGAGTCGAGGGGCGAGAAAGATCATCGAATCATTGTTGAGCAAACCCTAGTTTTACTCCGTCGAGTACTATTCGGCTGATAACCTTCGAGATCTACTTGCCCTCTACTTTACACGAAACCCTAGTCTACTATTCGTAGGCATTGACAAGTTAATACCTTGTCAATTGGCGCCGACCGTGGGAACTAGAGGCGACAAGGAGCTGATCTCGATGGCACGTTCAGAATCGTCGACTTCATCAGCAGCAAGCAACATCATGGATAGAGGTAAACAGATCGAAACTAGTCTCGTTGATTTTGTGCCTCACCCGCCCTCCCGTTTGGATGCATATACATATCCGGAAGAGCCCATGGAGATGACGTTCGGGAGGTTCCACTTTCGTGTCGGGAAGGAAGGAAGTTATCGTCTCGAAGTTCCGACCTTCCCGAGGTTTCCCGTGGAGCATACTGAATCCTCAAGCTCGGCATCATCGATCGAGTCAGGCGATGAAGAAACCTCTTCGCCACGCTTCGTCAGCACCAAGGCAAGCGAAAAACTCGCCAAGATCTTCAGCGACATGTCTTTCGAGTCGTCTGCGGACTCCTATATAAGCAGCGACTCTGAAAGCATCGACAGCTTCAACTTCATCGACAAATCTGTCACTATCGGAAAGGTCTTCACCAATCTCTATGATGGTGTCACCGAATCCAGCAAGGCGTAGAATTTAAATTATCATCAAATCTACGCCATCGGAGAAGCAAGTCGCGATCATGAGGAAACGTCGGAGGCTTTCGACGATTTGGGCAATCCATACGTTGATCCCTCTGACTTAAGGCGAGGATTGGGCAGCAAATACGTTGGGCCTACACCACGTGTGAGAGTTCAGTTGCCACAAGCAGCATGGGATAGAGCCACAAGAGCTATGGATGGTTCAGAACCAATGGCGACAACTGCCACGGTCGAGGAATTACAGGCATACCAATATAGACTTGCTCGGGCTGGAAGAGAATTAGAAAAACAAACAGAGGTCCTGAACAAAAGAAGGGAGGCAGCTTCCGCGTCAAGCAGGCGAAGGGCAGACCTCAGTCGACATTCAGGAACTTCGGGAGATAGCCACAGAGAAGCTCGGAACAGAGCAAGGTCAAGGTTGCAAAACATACCTGAAGCAGAAAGAGAGAATCTAGTCCAAAACCTCGACATGTCATTTATGTCGATAGACACAAGAGGAAACATTATTCCCAAAACACCGGAAGCTGGATACATGGCGACACAAGCTTACATCCTCGCATCCAGACCACCTCCTGGAGATCCAAGGGAAGCACTGTACAACATGGCCATGGCAGGTGTTGGAGCCATGGGAACAGCGTTTGCATCAACGCCTCCCGAAGGATCAGCAAGGCAAAATAGTCCACGACCTACGGTTGCAGCAGCAGCTCCCGAGAGATCAGGCGTCGCAAGAGACGCAGAAACCCAAGCAAGGGTAGACAGGGCACGACAACAGAGAAGGGAACATCGACACTCTCCAGACCTAGCTGAGGAGGATATGTGCGGATTACCATGCTTTACTAGAAGGGTCCGAAAAACTCGGGTACCCTCAGGGTTTAAGCTACCCGATAATTTCAAAAAATTTGACGGATTGCAGGATCCCGAGGATTGGTTGGTAGATTACCTCGAGACAGTGAAACTAATCGGCGGTACAAGGGCGACGGCAATGCAGAGCATTCAGGTGCACTTGAGTGGAGCCGCAAGATCTTGGATAAAGAAGCTTCCAGTAGGCTCCATCGATAATTGGACTGATTTCGAGGATATATTCATCAAGAACTTTCGGTCCACTTGCAAAAAGCCAGCGACACTTGAGGAGTTGAGGTCATGCCGACAGAAACACGATGAATCAATGAGGAAGTACATCCAAAGATGGAATATTATCAAAAACTCGGCAGAAAACATATCTGACGAGAGAGCCATAGACGCGTTCGTCGCAGGAGTCCGGCGAGGAGATTTCGTGGAGGATCTGGGAAGAACCAACCCAAAAACAGTATCAGCGTTGATGGAGATAGCAAACAAGTGGGCAGATGGCGAAGACGCTGTGCACAATAAGCGACACAGGTCACCAGAGGAGGACCGCAGCCGAAACTATCAGGGCAGGCGAAGATTCTCTCGATTCTCGAGTTATGATCCACCTGGCCAAATTTCGGCCGGGTTTCGATCAGGTGCTGGCAACAGAGATAATTATCAACGAAGCAGTGAGCAGCGAAGTGACAACAGAGATGATACACGAAATAACAGACCAAACAATGGACCTAGGAGGCCCTTTGTGACCCCTGACGATATGATGAACGGTCCATGCCAAATGCACTTCTTCGTCGACAACAATGGAGTAAGGCAGTCAGGACATCTACAGAAGGACTGTCGAAATTTTCAAGCAATGATGAGGGTTGCCGCGCATGCCCACGCTCAGGCGGCAAGTCGAAACCCCCAAGGACCTAGGAGTGAGATCCACCTACCACCTCCTCCCGCAATTACGGAAGAAAATCGGCATCAGCTCAGAATTGCGGCAGCACCAGCACCACCACCATATGTTGATCCCAACTCACATGGAGCGGTCTCGATGATCCAGAAAGGAAGACCATCCAACAGAGCTCAGAAGGTAATCTCGCGACAGGTGTTCATGGCAGAGAAGATGCCTCCACCAACAGTCGAGTATCTCAATTGGTCGGGACAGGACATCGGCTTCACAATTGCGGATCACCCGCAGCAAGTTCCTCGACCAGGGCAGTCAGCACTTATTTTGCCCGCAGTAATTGCAGGATTCGACGTGTCTCGAGTTTTCATCGACGGAGGAAGCAGTTTAAACCTTATGTATGCAGATACATTAAGGAAGATGAACATATCCTTGGCAAATCTCAAACCAACGGATACACGTTTTCACGGCATCACACCAGACAAGCCAAGTTACCCATTGGGGAAGATCAATCTCGACGTTCAGTTTGGTACCCGAGAAAATTACAGGATCGAGAGGCTGGAGTTCGAAATCGTGGATTTCCCATCACAGTACCATGCTCTGTTGGGACGCCCAGCATACGCTAGGTTCATGGCAGTACCACACTACACATACCTGTTGTGGAGGATGCCTGGACCAAAGGGGCCAATCACGATTAAAGGAAGCTTTTCGCTTGCCAATAAATGTGATAAGGATTTTCATCGACTTTCAGAAACCTTTGGGATGCAGGCAGAATATATGGAGTCAAAGCTCACGACAGACTACGACGTACTACCAGATGTGGGGAGGCATAGCAAGGAGTCAACCTTCAACACAGCAAAGGATTCCAAGGAAGTACAGATCCACCCGACAGACCCGAAGAAAACGACGTCCATCGCAAATAACATGGACCTCGCATAGGAAAGCGCGCTCGTCGAGTTCCTCCGTGAGCACTGGAAAATCTTCACATGGTGTCCAGCTGACATGCCAGGAGTACCCAGGGAACTTGCCGAGCACCACCTACACTTGGATCCAATCGCGAAACCAATCAAACAACCCTTGCGGCGCTTTTCGGAACCAAACCGCAAGGCTATGCTGTCGGAAATTAACAGACTCAGAGAAGCAGGTTTCATCAAAGAAATACATACAGAGGCCACATGGGTAGCTAACCCAGTGTTGGTGCCGAAGAAAAACACGAAGGTCCTTCGCATGTGCGTCGACTTCACGTGTCTTAACAAACACTGTCCAAAGGATCACTTTCCCCTCCCAAGGATCGATCAAATCATCGACTCCACGGCAGGATGTGAACGTCTTTCCTTCCTGGATGCTTATTCTGGTTATAACCAGATTAGATTGAAAGAAGATGATGAGGTGAAAACAGCGTTCATCACCCCCTACGGCGTGTTCTGCTATCGAACAATGCCCTTCGGGTTGAAAAACGCGGGAGCAACGTATCAGCGGATGATGCAGAAGTGCCTAGCAGAGCAGATAGGGAAAAATGTACAAGTATACATCAACGATGTCGTCATAACATCCAAAAAAGGCGACACCTTAATTGAGGACCTAAAGGAAACTTTCGACAACCTCAATAAGTTCTGCCTTAAGCTGAACCCGACGAAGTGCTCTTTCGGCGTTCCTGCAGGGGAACTTCTCGGGTTCCTAGTATCAGCAAGAGGGATTGAAGCAAACCCCGAGAAAATACAGGCCATCGTAACAATGAGGAAGCCAACAAAGTTGAAAGAAGTACAGCAGCTAACCGGGCGAGTCACAGCTTTAAGCAGATTCGTCGCCAGGCTGGGAGAAAAGGCGTTACCATTTTACGCCTTGATCAAACAGGGAGATAAGTTCCAATGGAACGACGAAGCGGACAGAGCTTTTGAGGACCTCAAGCGCAAAATCTCGACACCACCAATCTTGGTGGCGCCAAAAGAGAAGGAGCCTCTGTTGCTATATATCGCGGCCACACCTTAGGTGGTGAGCACGGTACTTGTCGTCGAAAGGGAGGAAGAAGGAAAACTCCACGGAGTGCAGAGGCCAGTATACTTCGTCAGCGAAGTTTTAACGCCCTCAAAACAAAGGTACCCTCAGTACCAAAAACTAGCATATGGAGTGTTTACAACAGCACGAAAATTGCGCCACTACTTTTCGGCACACCCGATCGTAGTGGTCAATGAAGCTCCCTTGTCAAATATACTAAATAATCCAGAAGCTACGGGTCGTGTCTCCCTTTGGGGAATAGAACTTTCCCCTCGGGACATCACGTACGAAAAAAGAAAAGCAATCAAGTCACAGATTTTGCCAGACTTCATCGCAGAGTGGATGGAGCTGCAAAACACAGGACCACCAGACTTATCGAGAACTTGGACCATGAACTGCGATGGATCCAGGAGATTGGAAGGAGCTGGTGCAGGTGTAATACTAGTATCACCAGAAGGCGACAAGTTAAAGTACGTTTTGAGGATGACGTTCCCAAACGCATCTAATAATGAGGCAGAATATGAAGCCCTCATACACGGGATGAAGATGGCGAAAGCTTGTGGCGCTACTCGACTAAAAATCTTTGGCGACTCACAGTTGGTGGCTCAGCAAGTCATGAACCAATGTGACGCAGTCAATGATAGTATGATCGCATACAAGGAAGTCTACAACGAGCTCGAGAATCTGTTCGATGGATGCGAAGTAAATCATATCAGCAGATTGAGCAATGACGAAGCCGACGTTCTCGCAAACATCGGGTCGCAATGCCTTGCACTGCCGCCAGGCGTATTTTGGGAAGAAATAGCAGAGAGATCTACAAAGTCGACAAAACCAAAAAAGAAGGAGAAAAAACCCTTGGGGGCTACCAAGGAGGAGCAAGAGGAGGAAGAAGAAGATCAGGACCTCGTCATGATGATACAGATACCATGGATGCGGACGTACATCTCATACATCTTAAAGAAGGAAATACCCGACGATCCAGTTGAAGCAAGGCGAGTTATTAGACGATCAAAGGCTTTTACTGTGGTTAAAGGGGAGCTATACAAACGAAGTATTTCGGGAGTACTACAGAGGTGCGTCACACCCGAGGAAGGAAGGATGATCCTGAAGGACGTACACGAAGGAATTTGCGGTCACCACGCGAGTAGCCGAGCTATTGTTGCCAAAGTCTTTCGAGCGGGATTTTACTGGTTGACAGCAATAGAGGACGCAAAGGAGATAGTACGAACCTGCGACGCGTGCCAGAGGTTTGCCGCAAAACCTCACTCCCCAGCAGCAGAACTGATGCCAATACCTCTGTCTTGGCCCTTTGCTCAATGGGGCCTCGATATGGTGGGCAAGCTACATAAGTCTTGACCAGGAGGGAAGGAGTATATGTTGGTAGCTGTCGACAAATTTACAAAGTGGATAGAAGCGAAGCCGATAAACTCACCAGACGGAGCATCCGCAGTTAAATTCATAAAAAGTCTCGTCTTCAGGTTTGGAGTGCCTCACAGCATCGTCACGGACAACGGCAGTAACTTCACATCCAATGAGTTCAAGGATTATTGCGAAGAAGTGGGTATCAAGCTAAACTTTGCGTCGGTTGCACACCCGCAAACCAACGGTCAAGTCGAGAAAGCCAATGGAATAATCTGCAACGGCATCAAGAAACGCTTATTAGTACCACTGGAGAAAGCTCGATACACTTGGCCAGAGGAGCTGCCCAGTGTACTATGGAGCATACGAACAACACCAAACACAGCGACGCAAGAAACCCCGTTCTTTTTGGTCCATGGAGCGGAAGCAGTGTTACCAATTGAGGTAGAGCACGATTCTCCACGAGTCTTAGAATACAATGAGGAGGTGTCGAGAAAAGCGCTAGAAGATGACGTCGATGCACTCGACGAGGCTAGAGATGAAGTACTCTCTCGAGTAACCAAATATCAGCAGGACCTGAAAAACTATCATAGTCGACGCTTACGACCCAGATCCTTTCAGGTGGGAGATCTGGTCCTTCGGCTTACACAGAAAAGCCATGAAAAGCTCGAGTCACCATGGCTTGGGCCCTACATCGTCACAGAAGTAATTGGCGGAGGAGCATACAGGATAAAGGACAAGAAGACAGGGGTGGAGGAGCCAAACCCCTGGAACGTGGCGCAACTCAGGCGGTTTTACGCCTAGAGTCGAAATAAAGTCCTTGTAAAACTTCAATGTACTGAAACGCCCGCGAGTTTTCAGACGCACTCTTTTCCTTTTTCGGGGCACCGAGTGGGGCCGGGAAAGGTTTTTAATGAGGCGGGCTCGCGGTGCTGCAATATAGTAAAGATAGTTGAGACATACGCTTCTTCGGCAGGCTCGGGGGCTTATGCCTCAGACTTGCGAAATATATTCGCCACAATATTTTCGCCTTGGTATAAAATACCTCGCGAAATAAACGAAGACAAAAATAGCAATCAAAAAAGGCACGGGGGCTAACACCCGCAAATATAGCATGCTCATTACAAACTCCGACGCTTTGGTTTACAAACCTCGCGCACACAACAAATACAGTCGACACCAAGACACTTCAGGTATCGACGAAGAAAAAATAGTTTATCCGCTATACAATACAGAAAGTGATCACAATATACAAGAAAGTTCTGGTAAAAATCAAGAAAAAAATTAATGATGGCCCACTATGTTGTCTATGGTCATCCGGTTTACAGGACGAGTACTATGTTCAGCATAACTGCCCTTAACGAAGAATTCGGAGTCCATCCGAAGAAGCTCGTCCATCATATCTTCGGCAACAGGAGTCACATGATCATCAATTTTACCGACATCCCGCGGCTTCTTCGCCATCTTGGCCAAACACTTGGAAACAATTTGGCTCATGTCAAATTTGGGATGGCAGATCTTGATCATCATCATGGCAAATCTAGCACCAGCAGAAAGCTGCGCCCGAACAAATCCATGGATTTTAGGAGCATCTCGAAATTTCTCCATCAAACCAAGAAGTGTATCAGGCGCTTTGTTGCGAGGAAACATTGTCTTATAAACAAGAGACAAGGTCCTAGTGCAGAAGTCTAAGAAATTGCGAATTTGAGAGGCGCGGTCTTGAAACCTGACAATTTGTCGAGTCCGTTCTGGGGTAGCCCAGAACAGAGAACCGTGGTCAAGGGAAAGGTTAACAAGGAGGTTAGTCCTAGTATTTACCCTTTCCTCTTCAGCAGCAGAGTCAAGAAAGGAACCTATCAAGAAACAGTGCACGAGCTTTAAAGACAGGAGAAATGGCGAAAGGACAGAAGGCGTCGTGAACGTCTAAAGAGTTGCGGCAAACATACCCGACATATCTGCGCTAGCCTCATTCATCAACTCCAGCATAAGATTTTCTCGAGCGGTCGCTTTTTCAACTTCAGCAAGGGCGGTCTCCTTAGCATCCAAGGCTTCTTGAGCTTGTTGAAGTGCAATCTTCTCGGCTTCTAATGCTTTGCGAGACTGCTCCATCATTCCAAGTGTTTGTCTCTTCGCATACTGAAGCTGCTGCCGAAGTTCATCCAATTCTTGCGACAAGGAATCTTCGACAGGTTCAGCATCAGCAAGATTTTTCCTCGAGCAAGAAGGAGAAGGCAAAACATCGAGAGGAGCAGGAGACGGAGTATAGTTATCAAACACCAACTGAAAGTTAACAAAAAGTCGACATCAATCAACAAGCAAGATAGGATTTTCATTGATTGTTCATCATATTTACAAGGCATTACAAGTGGATCTAGTGGGATAGGTGTCGCCAAACAGCTACTTCGGCGACAGCATCAAAATCATAAAGAAAAAATAAAAGAAGAAGCTTTCGACTAGACCTCCGGCCTTGATGAGCTGGGAGTCGAAGCTGGCTTGATCCCGAGATAGGCCAGGATTTTCTTCGCGTTGGGCTTGGCTGCCTTGATCAATGAACGCCATGTCGATTGCTCTATCTGCTCGGTGGCGCCAACTTTCGTCCAGTCAACAGTTTGTTGGCTGTCCGCAACCAAGGCAACGGTGCTTTCAACAGCAACTTTCATGTTTTCCTGGCGCATCTTCAGTCCAAGATCTTCCGACGAATCAAACTCTTTGGCAAGAGCAAGAAAAGTTTTTGGCTCCTCTTTCCTGGGGAAGAAGTAGGGGAACAGCTTCGAGAAACCCGCGTCAGCATGATCTATGCCTTCGCGAACTTCGGTTCCATGGAACTCCAGGAAAGAGAGAGCGTCTAAGAGAGGATCATTGTCGGGATCTTCAAGCTCAAATTCTTGGTGTGTTTTGGCTGCCGAGGGAAACACGTGTTGGTCGACAGAAGGAAGGAAAAGTCAATCTTAAAAAAGGAAAAAGATAGAGGGGTACGACAAAAATTACCAACAAAGCGCCGATTTTGCGCGAGTAAACGCTTGGTGATTGCTTTCTCGCGAGTAGCTTGGGAGGCCTTGTGTTCGGTTAAAGCGGCTTCGGCAACATCAAGCCTCTTCTGCAGATCTTCGACACTAGCAGCCTTTGCCGTAGCTTCTTGAGCTTCTGCTTTAGCTTGGCTAGGATCAAGTTCAGCCTTCTTGCGAGCCATTTCACTCTGCTCTAGTTTTTGAGCAAGAGTGTCGACAAGCCTGTTGGCTTCTACAAGTTTCTCTACCACAATAAGAAAGAAGTTGTCAAAAATAAAAAAAAAACAGGAGCAGGAAATCGAAAAGAAGGAGTCATGAAAAATTGGTACCTTCAGTCTTGCCAGCATATTCACGGTACCCAATAAATTGGGAACTGATTCGAAGAAGTTCTTTGACCATGGGCTGTCAAAGAAAGGCAAAGAAAGAAAACGTCGGTACTGGGAAAAATAAAGACATCGAAGAGGGAATTAAGAGGGAATATAGATGAGCAAATTCAGAACTTACGTCATCCAAAAGAGAATTGGAGGAGCTACCCAATTCAAGGGCAGGCTCCATGATCGCTTCTACTCTTGTCCTTTTTGGTGAAGGGACAAGAGGGCTTGAAGGTGGAGTGGGAGCGCCAACATTCAGGTGAGGAGGCGAAGATTTCTCTCCTTCAGCTGGCGTCTCCGAAACAACTAAAGTACGCGACGAGCTCGTTCGAGCAGCCACGTCAAGAGTTGGTGGTTCTTCCTCATCATCACTGCGAATAAAAAGACGACAGCATAAAAAGCAAGACAGACAAAAAACTTCGAGTACAAAGATAAGGAAAAATAAAAACTTACGAGCTGATGAGGGACTCCAAGTACGGATCATAACCTGCCTTCTGACGTGAAGGATCAACGTCTTCGGCTTTGGAAGTGCCGGAATCTTCGGCGTCAGTCCTTTTCCTTTTGTTCCTTGGAGAAACAGCAGGAGGAGGAGATTGTGCCGACATAGTACCCTCAGAGGCAGCCTCCTTTTCAGAGGAACCCGCAGATTTTCTCGAATCTACGGGTTCATTTACAAAAGAGGGGGCGTCTTGGTTGTCATCAGTGAAGATAGCCCTTTCCTCGACTTCTCCACCTTCAGGAAGGGGAGGAAGTGAGACGAGGTTTGGATGGTTCTATAAGGGGAAAAAAGCAGAGGAAGATGTTAAAAAAAAAAGTCGTCGACAAGGAAAAATAAAGATAAGCAAGCCAATAGCAAACCAAGCGACGAAGCTAACCTGGGGAAGTGGATTGGTGGCGCTGAATGGTTTCACACGGCAAGAAGAAGGGACAGGATCCTTTTTGCTGAGAGACGAGATTTTTCGGACAAGTTTTTCTAAATCCTTGACTTCCAAATCCGTCGACAATCGATCAGAGTCCGTGCCGCCAGAATATTTCCAGAGAGGGCGTTTGCGGGCCTGAAGAGGCTGCACTCTGGTCCTTAGAAAATAAGCTGTGATTTGGATGCCTGATAATTCTTTGCCGCGAGTATTTTGCAACTCATGGATACGAGCCATCAGGGCTTCAGTCGCAGATCTTTCTTCTTCGGTGGCCTCTGCGTCCCAGGAGCGGCGACGAAGAATTCTCTCGGCACCGTCAAAAGGAGGGATGTTGTCTTCAGCACACCCGTCGTTTTCCTCTTGAATGTACAGCCACTTCTTGCGCCATCCTTGAACTGAATCAGGAAGCTTGACGTCGAAGTAGTCGACAGTGGGGCGAACAGAAATTACAACGCCGCCTATATTGTAGGCGACGCTGGGAGAGCCATTGCGGCGACAGAAGAAAATGCGCTTCCATAGCGCCCAGTTAGGCTGGACGCCAAGGAAGGCTTCGCAGAGGGTGATGAAGATGGAAATATGGAGGATAGAATTGGGGGTCAAGTGGTGAAGCTGCAAACCGTAAACAAAAAGGAGTCCACGGAGAAAAGGATGAATGGGGGCGGAAAGACCGCGGATGAGATGGTCGATGAAACTTACCCGGTACCCCATTGGAGGGGTTGGGTAGCTCTCCTCATGAGGAAAGCGCAGTGCATTGGGCTTCTTGTTGAGCCCTAGCTTCTTGAGGAGGTTGATGTCCTGGGCGGAAAGCTTGGATCTTTCCCACTCCGCGGTGCCCAGATCTGTGGCGGCCATGGAGGATTCTGGGGTGCTGTGTCTGGTCAAGCGGCGCGGAGGCATTCACAAGGGCGCAGGAGTGCAGAGCTCAGAGAATGGGGGAGCGCAGGAAGATTTGCAGAGGGTGTACAGCAATGGCGCGAGCGGAAGTGTTCAAGGAAGAAGAAGGGGATCTTATATAGAGGGGCGGCGAAACGGCGGACCGTTCGATGGAAAAATTGTGCAGCAGATGATAGCCACGTAGGAGCAAGGGCAAAACAGTATTTTACAGTGGAGGAGTTATGGTACGTGTGCCAGAAAAAGCGGAGGACGTGTGTCCCCCACTCGCACGACGTGTCAACATGGTGAAAACAGTGGACCCACAAGGCAGAAAAAATACGACTGTTAACAAGCGATGAAATAACTTCGACAAAGATAGAAGTTTCGACAAGAAGAGTAAAGAGGATTGACGACAGGAGAAGTTATTGAATACTTCAGGAGCTTGTGATCAAATACAAGTTTTTGCCCAAATGCTCGGGGGCTACTTCAAAAAAATAAATATTGAGAATGACAATATAGAAATTGCGGGAGCCTATGATCAAACGCAAGCTTTTGTTCATAGCCTCGGGGGCTACTCCCATCGGGAGCGCTGTTCGCGCACCCGAGAAATAAAAAGAAGAAAATATTGGAAAAGTGACAAAATAGCGACAAGGTGCACTAGAATGTTGAGCCTACAACCAAGCACAAGTCCTTGGCTGTAGCCTCGGGGGCTACTCCCATCGGGAACGCTGTTCGCGTGCCCGATGAAAATTATCAAGAAGAAAAAAAAAAGAAGGAAAGAAAAAGAAGAAAGAAGGAGCATATTTCGAGTTATAAAGATAACTCTACATACCCTCCCATCGGGAGAACAATATAAGTCAGAAATTGACTCGATAAAATGTGCTATTCCAATAGCCGAATAAGCACTCGACAATATATTCTCAGAACGCCAAAAGTTGCGACTAAATTCTGAATGCCGCAAGACATTGCGAAGGTAAGACCCCAGATCCGTTCTGTGCGGCGTGGCATCGCCGAAGACTACGCTCTGCTACTTTTTTCCACATCAACAGATGTGAAGAAATATCCCAGCGGACGCGCTGTGGACTCGATAAAAATGACTGGGACTCGACAGAATGGTAAGACCTTAAGCGGCACCTGTCGAAGTTTACACCAGTATCACCGAGATCATGTCCAGGGACGTGATCTTGAAGTAGGTTTTTACGGATTGCCACTAGAGCAGTTAACTAGTACCTGATCCGTCAGATGAACTAGCCCCAACTACCGTTATCCCTGTACAATATAGAAATTCATGTGAAGAAATATGGACAAGTTAAAGTTGTCGAGTAAAAATAAACAGGGGAGATTTTCCCTGACTCTACGATTCAAGCAAAATCTCGGGGGCTACTGACATAGGCATCCCCAATGGGCCTGCCAAAGATAGTACCCGGGGTTTACTGAAGGCCCAGTACCCGAAGAATAAGAAGACTTGGAAGCCCAAAGATATTGTTAAGGAAAGCTAGAGTTGTAATAAGAAGGGTTGTATGTAATCTTGTGGGATGAGTTAGAAACCTCCCCGAACTCTGTAACTTGTACAATACGAATCCCTCGGCTCCGCCTCATATATAAGGGGGAGTCGAGGGGCGAGAAAGATCATCGAATCATTGTTGAGCAAACCCTAGTTTTACTCCGTCGAGTACTATTCGGCTGATAACCTTCGATATCTACTTGCCCTCTACTTTACACGAAACCCTAGTCTACTATTCGTAGGCATTGACAAGTTAATACCTTGTCACTCACCTCTGAAATGCTTTCCTCTCTTTCTTACATGATGTTGTTTTGGAAGAAATCGACGATGCCCATACACATTCTTGTTTCCTAAATATATAATGTCAGTATCACCTAAACAGTGTGTGCATGCATTGTATCCCTTGTTTGACTGCCCTGAAATGTTACTAAGAGCAGACCAATCATTGGTGGTTACAAATGACAATGCTCGTAGGTTAAATTCCTTTTGTTCGTGCTCATCCCACACAGGTACACCTTCTTCACGCGACAACTGTAAAAGTTCTTCAACCAATGGCCTAAGGTACACATCAATGTCGTTGCCGGGTTGCCTCGGGCCCTGGATGAGCACTGGCATCATAATGAATTTCCGCTTCATGCACAACCAAGGAGGAAGGTTATAGATACATAGAGTCACTGGCCAGGTGCTATGTCTGGAGCTCTGCTCCCCAAAGGATTAAAGCCATCTTTACTTAGACCAAATCTTAAGTTCCTTGCGTCATCTGAAAATGACTTGAACTCTCTGTCGATTTTTCTCCACTGCGACCCATCAGCGGGGTGTCTCAGCATCACATCTTTCTTACGATCCTCTTTGTGCCATCGCAACAACTTGGCATGCTCTTTGTTTTGGAACAAACGTTTCAACCGTGGTATTATAGGAGCATACCACATCACCTTCGCAGGAACCCTCTTCCTGGGGTTGGACTCGCCCCCAACATCGCCAGGGTCATCTCGCCTGATCTTATACCTCTATGCACTACATACCGAGCATGCATTCAAATTCTCGTACTCCTTGCGGTAGAGGATGCAGTCATTGATGCATGCATGTATCTTCTGCACCTCTAATCCTAGAGGGCAGACAACCATCTTTACTTCGTACATACTAGAGGGCAATACGTTCTCTCCTGGAAGCATCTTCTTTATTATTTTCAGCAACTTTTCAAATCCCTTGTCAGAAGTACCGTTCTGTGCCTTCCATTGCAGCAATTCCAGCGTGGTACCCAGCTTTTTCTGGCCATCTTCGCAATTTGGGTACAACAGTTTGTTGTGATCCTCTAACATTTTCTTCAACTTCAACCTCTCCTTTTAACTTCCGCAGTTTATCTTCGCATAAAGAATGGCCCGACCCAAATCGTCATCGGGGTCATCAAATATCGGCTCATCAAAAATGGGATCTTCTTCAGCTTCGTCTTCCCCCATTCTACTATCACTGTCTTCAGTGAACATAGGATAGTTGCCACTATCCTCTTATTCTTCGTTGTCTTCCAATATAACCCCTCTTTCTTCATGCTTGGTCCAACAATTATAGCTGGGCATGAAACCGTTCTCCAGCAGGTGGACGTGAAGGGTCTTTGAGGTAGAGTAATCCTTCATATTCTTACAGGAACTACATGGATAATACATAAAACCATTCGACCGCATGTTTGCCTCAGCCACGTTGAGAAAATAATGCATGCCATTAATGAACTCGGGATGGCATCGGTCGCCGTACATCCATTGTCGACTCATCTGCATTATATATGTATATCAAAAATCATTAATTACACAACATCATGGATATATGAGTGACCAACTTAATTAATATTCAAGTTCATCAAATAAAACTAAGTTTCTGTATAAAAAAGAAGAGGCTCACCGAGGTGGTACGTTGTCGGCTAGGGGACGATGCTGGCGATCGACGGCGGTGAGAACGGGGATGATACTAAAACCTACAAAACATACTACTCCCTCCGTTCCTTTCTATAGTGCCTATAGATTTTTGGCATTTGTTTCAGAATATGAGGTTGTAGCTTAACTTTTTTTCAATTACCCCCTCCCGTTCAGCTCCCAAATCGTTCAGCTCCCAAATTTATTATGGTAAGTTAGGAAGATATGGATTTCTCAAATTTTACGTTGATCTAAAATCGTTTAGCTAGGGGTCTTATGTAAAAAAATACTCTTACGCTAATTTCCGTGCTAAAAAACTATAGGCACTATAGAATGTAATTTCAGCTCAAATTGCATATAAAAAAATAAAATACCTAACTTAGACATTTCATCGAACACCTTGCTAGCACTAGAAAAATAGTACGACTTAAAACTACCAAAGAAATGAGCTAAATTAGGAACGCCGGAAGAAAGGATGATATTGCTAACCCTTGGATACATGTATGTCGTTAATCTTGTTAAAATGGTGGAGAAAAAATAAAAATTTATTGGAGTGTGAGAGGTGCAAAATATTTTAGAGTGTGAGAGAAAGAAGAGAAAATGAGAGCCAACAGGCCAGGCTGGGCGATGTGATATAGGGTGGCACCCTTTAGTACCGGTTCGTGTTACGAACCGGTACCAAAGGTCCAGCCCTGGCACCACACGCGCCTGAAATTCGGGTGGAAGACCTTTCGTACCGGTTCGTAACACGAACCGGTACGAAAGCCCCTCACGAACCGGTATAGATGCTCCTCGCCCGCCTGGGCGCACAAACAGGTATAAAAGCCCCTTTATAATACCGGTTCGTAAGCAAACCGGTATAAAAGCCTCAGATGGATGCCCCTTTTTCTACTAGTGACTCATCATATTGGAACATCAACTTAATTTAGCTGACGATACGAAATGGGCTTAGTAATAGAGGTGTTTTTGCAGTATTGAACGGAACCACCTGAGCGTACCAAATACTACTGCAATCCAATTCTGGAACGTGCACTCTTGCATTTAAATGGACGACGTGCATCTTTGTAGGATCAGATTTTGTACAATAATTATATGTACTTATTATTTCTCCGCATTATGCTACTTGAGACTGATTTTATACTAATTGATCATTCTCTGCATTCAATCTTCTTTTCTGAAGACAAGCATGCGCCTAATTTTTTGACTGCTTTCTACAACATAGATTTTAGCCGCAACGCGCGGGGTATTATCTAGTTAATGGAAAACCACACACGCCTCGATGCCACCAGAGAAATGAACATCTTCATTCAATAGTTATCTTCCTTCCACACCCGATGAACAGCTTCCACGAGTTTCTCCTTCTGTATTGGCTTAGTCAGGTGGAAATCCATCCCTGCTTGGATGGTCTTCTGCAGCTCCTCCTCCTCAGAGTGTGCAGTCAGCGCGATGATTGGGGTATGGATCCCGTAACGGCTTTCTTCCCCGCGAATGCGCTTTGTCGCTTCGTAGCCGTCCATCACCGGCATCTGAAAACAAAGAAGATCGAGCAGTGTCAAAACCGTCATCAGAAACAAAAGATTGAATTGACTTGTTTGGCATCGACAAATGGAAAATGTACCTGGCAATCCATGAATATCACGTCGTAGGGCAAGACCAACTGTTTCTCTGAAGCAGCACCACCACTTGCAATCTCAAGAGCATTGATGAATATTGCCACAGCTTCGGATCCATCCGCTGCTACCACAACTGTTGCACCCATAGTGCGCAGCATTTTCTTTTGGATAAACTGCAGCACCCTCGTGTCTTCCACCAACAGGACGCGCTTCCCTTCCAGTGGCTTGGCATCTTCAAGCTTGGGCAGCTCCTGGGGCACTACCGCCGCCGCCGTGGTTTCAGAAATGGTTTCAGACGACGCAGCAGTGGCCTCCAGAGGCTTGTCGTCTCCAAGCATGGGCGGCTCCTGGGGCACTGCTACCGCAGATGTGATTTCAGATGACGCGGCAGTGGCCTGATCCGCCGCTGGCAGCTCATTGATGGCGATCCCGACCTGATGCGACTGTTGTTGCAGAAACGGAGAGGCCTGGAGCTCTCTCATGACCTGGAGGAGCTTGCGCAGCCGGGAGCCGTGGATCGGCTTGCGCAGGTCCATGTCGCAGCTTGCCGCCTCATTGAGCCTCCTCAAATCCTCGGAGGAGGTCTTGAGGTCAGTAATGCATGCCACCCTGCACGGAACTTGGTTCTTGATCCTCGCGAGGCTCGACGCCTCCTGGAGGATCTCATTGAGCCTCCCACCGGAGACGTCGACGACAACGAGTAGGCCGAAGGGGTGGAGGTGCCCGGCGTGGTTGCCGCTGCTGTTCCGTAGGACCTGGGTGACCATCTCTTTGGAGCTGAAGCACCGGTCAGCTACACCGTCCAAGTCATCACTTCCGCCCTGTGACGAACAGATCGACGCTGGCCTAGACGGCGAGGCACCCACGGCGGCGCGTGCCTTCTCCATTGTATGGGCGAGGAGCTCGGCACGCGTGACGGGCCAGACCTTCATCCCGACGTTCTCCATCCATGTCTGGAGGATTCGCCGGGTCTCGTCCCCATGGACTAGGAGGACGCACTGCCCACCCTTGAAGCATCCAGGCTCCTTAAACAGGGATGGCACCGCCCTCCCGTGCTCGATGGGCTCTTCAGCGTCGTTGATCTTGAGGAAGACGTTTAATCTGAAGCATGTTCCCGCTTCTCCTGGCTCTTTGTCCTTGATGCTTATTTCGCCACCCATCAAACGTACCTTATCAAAACAAGAACAACAAATAAGGTACAACATTGTAAGAAATGCAAAGTAAATTAGAAAACATCACAGCCTGCAAAGTTATAGATAGCCAAACCAAAAAGTACACTAATACACAATACCTTGTGCAGTTGTGTTATTTACAAAAGCAACATAAGTGTTTCTCTAGTTTTTAAACCTAATGAAAAAATAGCTTTTGGATCAATATGTAGCCATCCTAATTTACAAAGAAAAAAATATATATGCCGTTAGTTTTACTAAAGCTGCAAAAGGAAAATGAGTATAAATTTTACTAGTCTATAATTTATGCATCTGGTCATACAACTGTTTGATTGGATCACAGTAAAAACCAAAGGATTTTCAGGACTCTAAAACGCAATATTGCAATTTCATGCCCATTTGAATTCTATGGTATTTTTATTTCTTTGATTGCATCACAGAAAAAACAAATTGTTTTCTAAAGAATCAAAGAATCATTTCCATGAAGGTTGAGTGGATATAAAAATTATCATCAATATAGTGCAAATGAATCCTTAGAAAAAATTCCTTATGTTATTAAGTCCTACGATCAAGCAGCAAACATAGAAAATTTTCTATGAATTACAATCCTCCAAATTTCCTATGAAAATTCTTTTAATAAAATAGAGCATTAGAATCACTATTCTAATTGTGGTAGTTTAACATGAATAAATAATATAAGGATGGAAGCCACTTACAATGGATTGCACGATGCCTAAGCCTAGGCCGGTGCCACCATGCCCTTCATTTACTTGAACGTAGTTTTCAAACACAGATTCCCTTTTTTCCTTTGGAATCCCAACACCTGTATCTATTACCTCAAAGTAAAACTCAATGGCGTTAGGATCATTCTGAAGAAGTGATCGGCGAGCATTCTGCTCTGCACCTTCTTCCCTCGTTCCTAGCAGCCACCGACAGAACATGCTTGCATGCCAGCGGGGGGCGAACCTAGATGGGGTGCTGATCATGGAAGTCCTTCCGATAGGACGGTTGGCCCAGGCGCGGAGCACGACGTGGCCGTCGTGCGTAAACTTGATGGCATTTCCAAGAAGGTTGTCGAGGATCTGTTTGAAGCGCTTGCAGTCACCGATGACAGCATCGCATCGAAGAACAGAGAAGTCACATGGGTCCCAAACCACCTCAATGCCTCTAGACATACCGACGACGTTCGCCATGTCCATGGATTCTTCAAGGACGTCGGCCATGCTGAACTGCACCTCCTCCAATTGCATCTTCCCGGACTCCACCTTGCCCATGTCTAGTATGGTGTTAAGTATATCTGAAACACACGTGTTACATATATGGGCTTAATTAACATATGTTGAACAAAGGAACTTATTGCGCATCCGAGTACATACATAACCAAAATGGAGTCTCAGTGTGCTCCTACATCCTAAAACGTACACAACCAAGATGAATCGTACATTTGATAAGATATTAGCCTAGCTCTTTAATAGACAAAGACTAAACACATGGTGTGGCTAACATGAATGCGACCATCTATGTGAAATCGTGAACTACTCAAAACATTATATATATTCTTTCTTGGGAACTAAATAAAATTGCGTGCTGTAGAAACTGCGGACTATATTTTTTCTACTGGAAAAAAGTACAACTTAACTATTGCACACTTTACAAATAAAAATTGTGAACTCATTATCTATGCAATCTCACTTTATATGACGTGCAAATCTGTAGTGACGTGATTACATAAATTAGCTAAATTGCCATGGACGGATCACATCTTGAAAAAAAAGGTGGCAAGTATACTTGCCATGCATGGTACCTAGGGAGATATATGGATGTATGGAACTGACCAAAGAGTTTGTTGGTGCCAATCTCCATCTGGTCGAGGTAGTAGGTGAGGTTGGGGTTTGCCCGCGCCTCCGTCCGGGAGACAACAATGAGTCCGGCGACAGCGGCGAGCGAGGAGCGGATGTCGTGGATGGCGGACGCGAATGCGTTGCTCTTATTCATGCTCTTGCGCTCTGCCTGCTGGAGCGCTTCCTTCTGCCTCATGAGCTCACCCTGGAGCGCTGCCTCCCGCGACCCCCACCACCACAGCGCCCTTGCCATGAAGAAGCACGCCACAGCCGTCATGGCCGCGAGCAAGCACACGACAGAGACCACAGCCACCCCTATCTCAAGAAACATGGTCTCCTTTTGCCACACCAGCCGGAGTCCCTGAAGAAGAAAGAGATGATTAGAGAATCAGTTATGGATAAATGCAATTTTGAGGCTAACAACGTAAAATTTTGTTTGGGTGCACCAACTAATCCGTGGATAATTAAAACTCGGTTTCCGTAACATCTAAAATATGCGTTTTTGGAAAAACGGGCCACAGATATTTTTGTGAAAACGTGTTTTACCTAAGGAAACACGATTTTCACGATGAGAAGGCCGGCCGCAATGGCGACTGTCCGGCGTCCGCGCGAAGTCCCCGACGATGCGCCACTGGCTTATGCACGGCTGAGCCTGCCGAGGCTACGGCCACGTTACTGTTGGCTGCAGAGTAGGCTTAATTACCGCTCGCCGCTAGCTAGCCCCGTTGCCGGCTTGAGCATCACCGCACGAATCCAGCAATTAATTCTATCGGATTCCTTTCGTATCTGCATATATGTGCAAATGGTTGATTTGCTTGTAATTAAGGAGCACAGCCAGCCTGGTGTTCGGTGTCTTTCACTTGGAAAATAATTCCAAATACAGAAATTCTCTTCCCCGTGATACTCGCACTCAATTAATTTTCTATAAACTAAGCCATAATCTACGCTACCCAAACAACCACTAAATGTATAAGTGTATGTCGCAATTCTACATCTCAAAAAGATGTGATGCGATGCGTGTGCTACCGGCGGTTTCACGTGCCTGGGCCATAGTATGGTATGGGCCTCCGCCCTTCTACCATGCTAGATTCACCCCTGTTAGATATGTTATATATGGAGTATGTGTATATTTCCTATTAAAAAAAGTACGTTGGGATGCTGCATGCTTCTCTAATAAAAGAATGGATGATGCATGCACACGTACCAGGTGTACTCCCCTCGAGAGCTCGAAGCTCGTGCACGCGACTGTGTACTCCTTTTGGTGAGACCCGATCCTGACGTCGTGGAGCTCTAGCTTGGGAGCATCAATGGTGGATGTGGTGCATTTGATATCTAAGAACTGATCCTCCATCTTCTTCTTCTTCGCGTCAGAACCAACGACCAAAGCTTTATAACCTGTAGACGTGTTGTGCTTAGTGTCGATGATCGAGTAATATGCCTCCACAGTGCCGAAGCCTACAGCGGCTCGATCGGTGATCGGTAGAATGTCCTTAATGGGGACGGAGGCGAAGACCACGCCGGCGTCGCCGACTGGTGCGGAGAAAACCACCATCTGAACGCTTGGGCGGGCCAATCCGGCCCCGAGGGCCACCAGTGAGCCGCTCTTGGTGTCCGCTAGAGCCTGTGCGGCGTTCGGCATGTGCTTCGGCGGCGGCACTGCCGCGACGGGTCCGACAGGGCTGCCGGTCACCGGATCAACGGCCTGCTTGTACCACTTGCCGCGGCGGCTGACGAACATCTTTTTGGACCGGCTGTCCTTTCCGCGGTAGTAGGTGAAGGCGGAGCCGTCGGAGCCGGCGTATGACATCTCGGCCACGTGTGGCTGCATTGCGAAAGCCATGAACAAGTTTTGTTCCACCTGACATGTCAACACGTATCGGATTATACATGAGTAATTCGGAGTACAGTAGATTTTAACTAATTTAGCCCTACATAGGTGTGTACATCTTCTTTTGGGAGTGTTCATAATTATCAAATTAACATGGTACGAGCAGGCCATATTTTTCCAACTAAGAAAATATTTTTTTGCATACACACATAATATTTACTCAATATTTCAAAATATCTTCTTAAATGCCCAAATTTATTACAGTATTTTTTCTTTGCCACCTAACATGTCAACATATACCGGAATATACATGAGTAATCCATGAGAGTAGATAATTAACTCTTCGTACAACATATATGCAGGAATATACATGAGTATTTTTTTTTGTTTGCCACCTAACATGTCAACCCATGCGATGGGTGTACAAAATCCACTCTCATAGTAGAATTAAACTAATTTATCTCTTTGTACATGTTTACATCTTATTTTTGGACGTGTTCATAATTATCAAATTAACATTGTATGAAGAGGTCATCTTTTCCATCTAACAAAATATTTATGGATAATAATTGATCAATATTTCAAAATATCTGCATAAATGCCTAAATTTATCATAGTATATTACATTGTACAGTACAATGATTAGTACATATTACGTTTCCATCTAAAGATTGTGTTCCGAAAGGAAAGTGCATAATAATTACTAATTAGTCGTGCATGCATTGCAAAATATTTTTACAACTAAGAAAACATGATTTGCGTACACATATAATTAATCAATATTACAAAAATATATTAATTAATGCTCAAATTTATATCACAAAACATATACCAGAGTGATTATGTTTTTTGAAGTTTTATAAGATTGTGTTTAGAAAGGAAAGTGCATCAACATTAGTCATGCATGCATTGCCAAAAAAGAGCATAACAAAATCAAGGCACTTACGCGAGATAAGCGATTCCTGTTGCTCGTAGCCGCTAGGTAGTCTGCAACTACGAAGGCGGAATGGTTGGCTGCTAGGATAGCCTGCATGCCGCCGACGACGTGGTCCAGCGACGCGTACATGTTGCTCGACATAGCAGCACTAGTTTCTTCTTTTACATGCCTAGAGACGGAAATGTAGACCAGAGCTACCACGAGAATGGTCGCTCCATGGGCAACCTGCATATGCATACACAGTTGGGGCCTCTTAATATAAACATCAAATAGCAATACATGTATATATAATTAAGTGTTTCCAATAGACAATTAAGTGTGTCCAATAGATAGTATCCAAAAGCAATGTACATACTAAATAATTTATAAATATCATTGCCAAACCTAAACATACTTTACGAATGGGTCTACTTTTTGTCAGCAGGGTCTGCCCGGTTTGCAACATTGCGTCAGGGCATGAAGTGTGTTGAGTTACCCTGCTAATTCGTGGAGATATTGTGCTTGCATTTTTCTGGGTTTGATGTACCGTATCTACTGAGTCATTCGTGGAGATATTGTGCTTACATCTTTTTGTTTTTCTTAAAGTTATTCATGGAGAATGATGCCACATTCTCCTCTTTCGCATATCATTTTCATTTATTTTCACACCTCACTTAATGTATATATGATGTATGATATATAGGTCTCTTTTGAAATATTCAAAAGATTGTGAAATCATAAATGTTTTTCCAGCTCACTAGAACGTGACAAAGGGATGTTGCCACGTGCCTCCACTCATGTAATGCTAACATTTTTCATGACTTTCGATCTGTAGTTGCAAGTAGTAAGGCAGGACATCAAGTGTTTAAACTCGTCTAACGGTAACTTTTGTCGCGACATTCCATAGAAGATGCAACTATTAAGTCGAGATTTAGAGCGTTCTACTCATCTAGAGGTAATGTTTGCCATGACATTCCATGTCTGTAGATTCAAGTGTTTTCATGCATCTAAGGGAACGATGTGGTGATATTCCATCAACAAGTGTAAGTACATAAAAGTGAATTTCAAAATGATGATAGGTTACATTGTTATTTTGATGGACCGAATCCACTCAAGAATTATGTAGGTTAGAAAAATAATGTCACTTTTCTACGTATCATTTGTATTTATTTTGTTTTTTTATCATACGCAAAATACTTGCATGTCATTTCCTTTAAGATTGGGAGAAGTTATATATACCAGGATTGAAGCAGAAAACGAAAACAAGATAGATCCACCAAATGGAAGAATCAGAACTACTGACAGGGGAAGAAATACTATAATCTACATCATTAATACTTAAAATATTGCAAAATAAATATGTAGAAAGTGACTTTAATTTTCATATATACTATTTATTAAAATATTAATATCACTAGTGTATATTTTGATATATGAGTGGAAACGGTTATTTTCTTGTCTCATTAATGTATATGATATCAAAATCTTTATCAAATATTTAAAAGAATGCACGACCATAAATATATTTTTTTGTTTACTGGGACGTGACAAGGGATGCTGCCATATGTCTCCACTCATTCAATGGTAACAATTTTCATGAGTTACGATTTGTAGTTGCAAGTACTAAGGCAGGCCACCGAGTGTTTCTGCTTGTCTAACGGTAATTTTTGTCGTAACATTCGATAGAAGATGCAAGTATTAAGTTGAGATTTTGAGCGCTCTACTCATCAAGAGGTATCATTTGCAGTGACATTCTAGGTCAAGATTAAAATTGTATCCACTCATCTAACGGTTTTATTTGTCACGACATTACATCGGTAAGTAAAACGTAAAGCTCGAAGTGTATCAATCATCTTGGAATCTCATCAATAGGTGTGATACTTGCACTTGCGACAAAGTGTGTCCCCCTACTTGTGTCAACCAGAGGCTAGCTCACCACCACCTCATGAAATTGGAAGGATACGACATATTTAGTAGGGCATACGACATATGTAGATTTCACATATTTAGTAGTACATCACAATATAAAGAAAACATTTCTAGAGCATACAATGAAGTGTGTTCCCCTAATTGCGACATGCGAGGACTAGCTCACCACCGCCTCATGAACTTGGAAGGATATTCGTGTTGCATGTAGTGGAAGCTTACAGGATAAAAACTATATGGGTCAAACTTCTCTAGTCCATACACATAACACACATGGGAGGATATCAATATCATCGTGCATGGTAAAATTGTCTCTAACTTAAGAGCTTATGTCTCACATAAATATGAGAATATCTTTGCAATAAAGACGGAATGTCGCAACATAAAAACTATAGTTTACAGGCCGGGTTCATGCCTCACATGGGCGGGGAGGGCAAAGACTCAAGTTTACAGGCGCAAATTATTGATGAAATTATTCAACAAGTCATCAACCAGGGAAGCCGAGACATTCCACGCAACGTCCATGATCTCCTACCAACTAGGAATAAAGCAACAGCCGAAGAACAAGTGATCTCTAGTCTGTAAGTGGACTGATCTGCAAAGGAGACACAAAAACTCTTCCCCGATATCCGTCATGCGTGTTTAGTCTATCAATCAAGAAGAGCCGACAGAAAACCCAATGCATCATATTGCATCTGGATTTTCATATAGCAGGATAGCAGACCAGCCGGGCTATGGAAAAGATGATGAAAATCATCTAGGACGGATGAAAACTATCTAGTCTAGATCTATATCTTAAGGCCACGCAGCACACCATGTGGGAGGATATAATGGACCAGATCTTATAAATGTGAAAACAAAAACGCATATACTTTCGGCTGAAAAATAATCCATTAGCCATGACTTCAATAAATTTAAAAAAAAAAACTATGGGACAGATAGACATGTGTGCTCTACGTACCGGAGGGATAAAGGCCAGGAAGTGCTTGAAGCGAGTACCACACTTTCGAATCCCTTCAGCCATCCTGTTGGGTGTTGCAAAATGCAAACTACTGTATAGAAATTGATCTCTCTTCGTTTACGTATTTCTTACAATACATGCCCTCCTTTTATAATGTCTGGAGGGAAACCTAGAATACAGGGTATTTCGAAACCGTGGCCTCGAAACTACCATACACTCAGCCGCTTGTTTTGAATTAAACCATGTATGTGTATAGTGCTATTTATTTTCCTTTAATTTGCTTTTATCATTGATTCTATATCGGTTCTTCACAGTAGTAATGGAAAAAAGATATTGTACGTGATCTACAAGATCCTCTTCCATGTTAGATTTTTATTTGAAAGATCATGGGAGATTGCTACCAGCCACGTGATATCAATAACTTAGTACCATTCTCTTGTGGAAGCTAGTGATATAATATCGTGATATAATAGGAAAAATCTTCTAATTAGGGATCATTAACTCACTATAATTCTTTTGTAATCTTGACGCTATTCCTTTGTGAAAAAGACTCTATTGACTAAAACAAGAGTGCACACCCTGAAAAATAAAATAAAAATACATTGTGGTCCCTATGGGTGAATGCATTCTTCCTCATGAAGAAACCGATAGTGTGCCGCCGCTGCTCCTCCATCATAGAGGCAGCCCACCATTGGTGATTGTGTATGGGAAGTCATCAAGGTGACGACCTTGCATAAGCAATGCTTGGAGAAGATACCGTCGAAGTCATCTTTGTTGAAAGATCCAAATATTCAAGATCTTAATCTCCAAAAATATTCATACGCCTCATGCTGGTACCGGAGGCCGCACCAACAAGGCGGAGAGGAGGGAGGGAAAAACTACAAAGGGAATCCTCCGCCTCCGTGCCAAAAAACATTGCAAACCCTAACCTCAACGATAAGAGAGGCCAACGGGAATCTAGGCCAATAAGCCATCAACGTCGTCGCAGCCGACACTGTCGAGATCTAGAGGCTCAGGGGGGGATTATTCGCCATCTTGGCACCATCGCCGCCATCAGCGAAGTGTCAACCGAGATCCCTACTAAAAGCCTCGAAGCAGGGGAAAACCATGACTCTAGCCAGTAGATCAGGGCCTCCCCACACTCCCACATCGGTCGAGCTAGCGGAGGAGGAGGGGGTGATGGTCTATTGACAAGGGAGGAGTGGCGGCGTGGAACGCCCACAAGATCAGCTCTCTAGGGTTTTCTCTACCTCACGCGTGGGAGGTCCTATGTTGATGCTATATATAGAGCGTGTATTCGTCCCGGTGTCTCACATTGAGCTATCTCAGAGATTAAAACGACAATTCAGGTTTTTTCCCTCATTAAAACTCCATCAAAAAGTAGCGTGCCTATCAAATTAGATTCGTTAATAGATAAAAAAATATCTCTAATTAAGCACGGAAATTGGAAAATTCCATTTGTTGATGTTTATTGTCAAACTTGGGATTAGAATATAAGACTAAGTTGGTATCTTGATCGGACATATTGTGCAGAAGGAGTTGGTCATACATGTTTACAACTTTACATGTTATTTTGGGCGTGTTCATAACTATCAGCTTTGTATGAAACATGTCATATTTCTACTATCAAGTACTCCCTCCATCCCATAAAAAATGTGTCAACTTTATCAAAATTTAGATATATCTACCTACTAGATAGTGTCTAGACACATCCAAATTTTGACAAAGTTCCAACACTTTTGGTGGGACGGGGGAGTACAATCCTTTAATATATGACAAAAGTTGGTTGTATAGATATACAAATGCACAGTTTTTCAAACAATCTTTATAAATGCTCATACTTTTACAACGCAGATCAAAACAAATCAAAGTAATTAAAGATTCTAGTTTAAAAGTTGGAAAATGTTATTGTTTGTAAGGAAAGTATATGATGGAGAAATTATACGAAAACCTGGCCCAATTATTAGTCAAAGTTTTCCTTAAAAAGAAAAGTGGCATCCTAGTATTCTAGTACGGATGGAGTAGCGAACCATGGAGTGTTCATGCGTAACTTATCGGTGATGTTTTTTTGTAAAAAGGAAAATCAAGGAGCATGCATGTGTGCATTTTATATTAAAGGTTAATAGCATTGCTACACGACAATGACAACAGTGTGTTGGTCAAGTGGTCATCCCTCCCTGGCAAGCTTATCCGTTTTACACAGCTGATGAGCATCTGCTTGTTTGAGAGAAGCATCGTAGTACATGTCTTCAAAGTCGCCCTCTAGCACATAAGGCTCTCGAGAAGTTCATTAGTTCATTGATAACCGTGCCCTCTTTCTGGGAAGTTGTCTATCCTCGCTGAATATGTTTTGCAACGTCGTCTTCGTTCCCAAAAGCCTGGAAGGACCGAAAGATACAACGCATGCTAAGCAAGCGTGCTAAGCGCTTAGACTTCTCTACGCGGTCTTCATGAAAACATAAGGATTCAGTAACTATATAATAGTGTTTATTTTGGTTGCTTGTGATCTTCAGAGAGTCCACAACACCATGGAATTTTGTGCTAGCAACACATCCATGATGATCATAGCAGTGCCACTTGTGGCTTCTTTCGTGTGTGTGGAGAAGAAAACAGTTGGGCCACATCGAGTGCAACTATAGTGTTCAATAAAGTCCCCAAACGACTTGCGTCCCAAGGTTCGTCTTAGGTAGGAGGCAATAGATCCTTACACCACTAAACTGTGGTTGCAGTCGGTGAAGCATGCCAAAGCAGTGCAGTCCTTGTACTTCTCGTCTGCATGAGCGGCTCAAGCTCTGGCCAGCTTGTCGAAGAAGCCTCTGTCTGAGCACCTCAAGCTAGATTCATTTGTCATTATCCACACATACAAGGTGGACCGACGCCGGTGATATGCTAGTACCGGCTTCAACACTGAGAGACAGTATGAGCAAGCACGCTAGGGTTGATAACCATTGAGGTCTCCCATGCTTCTACCACGCCTCATGCTTGCTTATTTAGGCTAGGGGGCATCGGCCCACTCACTTGTGGCCTAAGTTTCTAAACCCTAATCCTAGCCCATGTGGGCTCTACCCATAAACTTTGTCCCTATCTGATACATCTCAAATGTATCTACTTCCATAGGTACATTGCTCGATGATAATCTCCGGAATCTCACCGTACTTGGATAAAACTGCTAAATCTGACGATGCTTTTAGCAAAAGTCTTCTTTCTGTCTATTTTCACAGGAAATAATCGAGGAAAAATACCACGCATGTTTTTCACCAAAACAAGGACCTTGGGGCTTTGGAATCACACGAGGGGGCCACGAGGACCAAAAGAGCACATGTGGTGCGACCCCTCTAGTGGGCGCGCCACACATGCACTTTTGGGCCTGGAGTGTCGTCTCGGCCTCTCGTTTGGCTTAACCCCATATATACCTGAAAAAACTAGGTATCCAGAAGCATGGACCTTTCGCGAAACAAAGCACCTCCACATCCACAATCTTTGTTTCGGGGGTCAGATTGGTCATGGTCTGCACGTCGGGGAGGGGGGTTTCGAGGTCTTCACCACCATCATCGCCATCAATGTCTGATACGTCTCAAACATATCTATAATTTCTTATGTTCCATGCTACTTTTATGATGATACTCACATGTTTTATACACATTATATGTCATTATTATGCATTTTCCGGCACTAACCTATTAACGAGATGCCGAAGAGCCAGTTGTTGTTTTCTGCTGTTTTTGGTTTCAGAAATCCTAGTAAGAAAATATTCTCGGAATTGGACGAAATCAACGCCCAGGGTCCTATTTTTCCACGAAGCTTCCAAAAGACCTAGGGAGAGACGAAGTGGGGCCACGGGGCGCCGCCACACTAGGACGGCGCGGCCCAAGGGGGGCCCGCGCGGCCCTAGCGTGTGGGGCCCCCATGACTCCTCCGACTCCGCCCTTCCGCCTACTTAAGCCTTCGTCGATGATAGTTCCAGTACCGAGAGCCACGATACGGAAAACCTTCCAGAGACGCCGCCGCCGCCAATCCCATCTCGGGGGATTCAGGAGATCGCCTCCGGCACCCTGCCGGAGAGGGGAATCATCTCCCGGAGGACTCTACACCGCCATGGTCGCCTCCGGATTGATGTGTGAGTAGTTCACCCCTGGACTACGGGTCCATAGCAGTAGCTAGATGGTCGCCTTCTCCTAATTGTGCTATCATTGTTGGATCTTGTGATCTGCCTAACATGATCAAGATCATCTATCTGTAATGCTACATGTTGCGTTTGTTGGGATCCGATGAATATGGAATACTATGCTATGTTGATTATCAATCTATCATCTATGTGTTGTTTATGATCTTGCATGCTCTCCGTTGCTAGTAGAGGCTCTGGCCAAGTCATTACTTGTAACTCCAAGAGGGAGTAATTATGCTCGATAGTGGGTTCATGCCTCCATTAAATCTGGGGGAGTGACAGCAACCTCTAAGGTTGTGGATGTGCTGTTGCCACTAGGGATAAAACATCAATGCTATATCTAAGGATGTATTTGTTGATTACATTACGCACCATACTTAATGCAATTGTCTGTTGTTTGCAACTTAATACTGGAAGGGGTTCGGATGATAACCTGAAGGTGGACTTTTTAGGCATAGATGCATGCTGGATAGCGGTCTATGTACTTTGTCGTAATGCCCAATTAAATCTCACACTACTCATCATAACATGTATGTGCATTGTTATGCTCTCTTTATTTGTCAATTGCCCAACTGTAATTTGTTCACCCAACATGCTTATTCTTATTGGAGAGACACCACTAGTGAACTGTGGACCCCGGTCCATTCTTTTACATCGAATACAATCTACTGCAATACTTTGTTCTACTGTTTTCTGCAAACATCATCTTCCACACTATACATCTAATCCTTTGTTACAGCAAGCCGGTGAGATTGACAACCTCACTATCACGTTGGGGCAAAGTAATTTGGTTGTGTTGTGCAGGTTCCACGTTGGCTCCGGAATCCCTGGTGTTGCGCCGCACTACACTCCGTCACCAACAACCTTCAACGTGCTTCTTGGCTCCTACTGGTTTGATAACCTTGGTTTCTTACTGAGGGAAAACTTGTTGCTGTACGCATCACACCTTCCTTTTGGGGTTCCCAACGGACGTGTGTCTACACGCCATCAAGCATTTTTTCTGGCACCATTGCCGGGGAGATCAAGACACGCTGCAAGGGGAGTCTCCACCTCCAATCTCTTTACTTTGTTTTTGTCTTGCTTTATTTTATTTACTATCTTGTTTTCCATATTAAAAACATAAAAAAATTAGTTACTTGCATTTACTTTACTTATTTCATCATGTTTCCTCCTAAGTTCACTCTGAAAGACATACCGGTAGACAAGGGTCTATCATTGGAAGAGATAATATAGAAAAAAATTCACTCCTGTTAGTATGGTTGAAGATTTTGAAGATAGACACTTGGTAGGACTTGCTCCTACTTATGAAATTGCTGCTGCCTCTTTAGTACACATGTTAGAACCTAAATTTGTTAATCTCAATCCTATAATGCAACATATGTTTCTTAAACTCTCTGATATGGAAGAAGGAGAAAAGAAAGATTTTGTATTAGAAACCCTTCTCAAAGAATTTGGAGGTATAGCAAGAGAAGCTAGAAATTTTTTTACTAAATATAATATGCTTGGCTCTTATACCAACTTTGCTAGTATCCTTGAAAAGATGGACATGGATAGAATAAGGTACACTAATAATGTTAATAACGGTGGGGAGATTAAAGTACCGATACCTATCAAGCTCTTAGGAATGCATGAAGCACTAGAAAAGAATTTTGATTGGATTGTTCCTGAAAATTTGTTTGATGAGAATAGTAAGCCTAAGAGTAATGAAACTTACATAGATAAGATACAATGCATTGATGCTTCATCTCTTGATAACACTTGATACACACTTTCTGCGCCTAGCTGAAAGGCGTTAAAGAAAAGCGCTTATGGGAGACAACCCATTATTTTACTACAGCACTTTTGTTTTATATTTGAGTCTTGGAAGTTGTTACTACTGTAGCAACCTCTCCTTATCTTAGTTTTATTGCATTGTTGTGCCAAGTGAAGTCTCTAATATAAGGTTGATACTAGACTTGGATTACTGCGCAGAAACAGTTTTCTTGCTGTCACGAAATTGAGTCCCTACGTCTGTAGGTAACTCACAAAAATATGCCAATTTACGTGCGGGATCCTCAGATATGTACGCAACTTTCATTAGTTTTGAGTTTTCTCATCTGAGCAAGTCTGGTGCCTCTAAAAAATTCGTCTTTACGGACTGTTCTGTTTTGACAGATTCTACCTTTTATTTCGCATTGCCTGTTTTGCTATGCTTGATGGTTTTCTTTGTTCCATTAACTTTCAGTAGCTTTGTGCAATGTCCGGAAGTGTTAAGAATGATTATGTCACCTCTGAACATGTGAATTTTTGATTATGCACTAACCCTCTAATGAGTTTGTTTCGAGTTTGGTGTGGAGGAAGTTTTCAAGGATCAAGAGAGGAGGATGATACAATATGATCAAGGAGAGTGAAAGCTCTAAGCTTGGGGATGCCCCGGTGGTTCATCCCTGCATATTTCAAGAAGACTCAAGCTTCTAAGCTTGGGGATGCCCAAGGCATCCCCTTCTTCATCAACAACATTATCAGGTTCCTCTAGTGAAACAATATTTTTATTCCGTCACATCTTATGTGCTTTACTTGGAGCGTCTGTATGTTCTTGTTTTTTGTTTTGTTTGAATAAATTTGGATCCTAGCATTCATTGTGTGGGAGAGAGACACGCTCCGCTGTTGCATATGGACAAATATTTCCTTAGGCTTTACTCATAGTATTCATGGCGAAGGTTGAACTGCTTCGTTAAATTGTTATATGGTTGGAAACGGGAAATGCTACATGTGGTAATTGGTATAAAATCTTGAATAATGTGATACTTGGCAATTGTTGTGCTCATGTTTAAGCTCTTGCATCATGTACTTTGGACCTATTAGTGAAGAAATACATAGAGCTTGCTAAAATTTGGTTTGCATAATTGGTCTCTCTAAGGTCTAGATATTTTCTAGTAAGGGTCGAACAACAAGGAAGACGGTATAGAGTCTTATAATGCTTTCAATATGTCTTTTATGTGAGTTTTGTTGTACCGGTTCATACTTGTGTTTGCTTTAAACAACCTTGCTAGCCTAAACCTTGTACCGAGAGGGAATACTTCTCATGCATCCAAAATCCTTGAGCCAAACACTATGCCACTTGTGTCCACCATACCTACCTACTACATGGTATTTCTCCGCCATTCCAAAGTAAATTGCTTGAGTGCTACCTTTAAAATTTCTATTCTTTATCTTTGCAATATATAGCTCATGGGACAAATAGCCTAAAAACTATTGTGGTATTGAATATGTACTTATGCATCTTATCTCTTATAAGTTGCCTGTTGAGCGATAACCATGTTCCTGGGGACGCCATCAACTATTTCCTTGTTGAATATCATGTGAGTTGCTATGCATGTTCGTCTTGTCTGAAGTAAGGGTGATTTATCATGATCAAATGGTTTGAGTATACATATTGTTAGAGAAGAACATTGGGCCGCTAACTAAAGCCATGATCCATGGTGGAAGTTTCAGTTTGGACAACAAACCTCAATCTCTTATGAGAATATTATCTGTTGTTGAATGCTTATGCATTAAAGAGGAGTCCATTATCTGTTGTCTATGTTGTCCCGGTATGGATGTCTAAGTTGAGATCCTTAGACCTTTGTACAGGCGGCATAGAGGTACCCCATTGTGACACTTGGTTAAAACATATGCTATGCTATGATAATCCATGTAAATCCAAGCTAATTAGGACAAGGTGCGGGCACTATGGGTATACTATGCATGAGGCTTGCAACTTGTAGGATATAATATCCATGTGTTATCACCAGATTTTGACCGAGTCAGAGGTGGGCCGCGATCAAGATGGATTTAAAGAATATACATGGAAGAAATACGTGAATCGGCCTGTTATGCACAATGTTTGGGCTAACGTGCCCGTGTATCTGTAATTTAGTAGATCGCATCTTAGATAGAGTTTTACCCGTGCACGGTTAGGTGCACGCCTAAATTAGAAAGTCCCCTGGACTATAAATATGTATCTAGGGTTTATGGAATAAACAACAACCAACGTTCAACCAACAAATCAATCTCGGCGCATCGCCAACTCCTTCGTCTCGAGGGTTTCTACCGGTAAGCATCATGCTGCCTAGATCGCATCTTGCGATCTAGGCAGCACAAGCTTATGCTCGTTGTTCATGCGTTGCTCAAATGCGAAGCCTTTTTGATGGCGAGCAACGTAGTTATCTTAGATATGTTAGGGTTAGCATTGTTCTTCGTATCACATGCTATCGTAGTGCAACCCTTGCATGTCTAGCCGCCCTTACACCTATCCTAGGTGTAGGGGCGGCACCCCGCTTGATCTTTATTTAGTAGATCCGATCCGTTACGGTTGCTCCTTGATTCTTCAAGGATTAGTTTAATATCTGCAATAGTTAGGCCTTACAAAGGGTTGGAGGATCCAGCGGCACGTAGGGCATCGTTTGCTAGTCCTAGACAGGATGTTCCGGGGATCAACCTCGTGTTGGTTTTTAGGCCTTGTCTAGGATCGGCTTACGATCACCGTGCGTGGCCGCGAGGCCCAATCGTGAGTAGGATGATCCGATTATGCGGTGAAAACCCTAAATCGTCGTAGATCGCATTAGCTTTATCTTGATCAAGCAGGACCACCATATATTCGTGCACCTCGTACGAATCATGGGTGGATCGGCTCCTTGAGCCGATTCACAGGATAACCTGAGAGCCGATCGAGGCTCGTATTTAATGTTTACGTGTATGCCATGCAGGAAACTAAGCGAGGCATCTCCATCACCTTCCTGACCAGGTATAGGTCAGGTGGCACGCCCTTGCATCAGCATCGGACGTGTGTACCAGAGGCTTTGCGGGCCGTCGCTCGGAGGGACCAGGGCCAGTCGCAGCCCTAAGTTGTTCCCGGCTCTACTGTGTTGCCCGTCGCTGCTCGCCGGTGGGTTTTGACCGCAACACATTCTGGCACGCCCGGTGGGACAAGCTTCGTCATCAAGCACATCGCCATCTACATCTGAGATGGCGGACGGCACCCCAGTCACGTACGAGGATCTGACCGACGAGCTCAAGAAGAAGTATGACGAGGTCAAAGCAATCCTCGAAGCCGACCTCATCGGCTCTTTTCACAGAACCCGTTCACATGGCATCAGGTGGAAGGGGTTCTCGCCTGATGGTGCACTCGATGGGATAGACCTATCCGCCCCATCGGAAGAACGCACCAGGTCCCTGCGGCAGGAGATCAACTACTTGGTGGCTCACTCACTACACCGCCACTCTGAGAACCTGGTGAACACTTTGGAGCGTGTCGCTCTTCGGGTGATCCAGGAGATCATGAGGCACCAGTACTCGCCGTCAGGACCAGCTCTCGGGACGCATCAAGGAGAGTTGCCACTCCAGTCCCGTCCACCGCTGCCATTTGCGTTGGCAGCACCAGAAGTGCCGAATTCACCGGCATTCGTCGTCTACAAGATCGGTGGTGACCCTAGTGACTGCCAGTTCTTGCATGAGGCGCCTAAGGAGATCCCTCACGGGTACATGTGCACGTATGTGCCAGATTGCGGTAACTGGGCGCTCACAAACCAGGCCGTGACATCAGGGACTTCTGGGAAAACGGGAGGAACGTCAGCAACAGATCTTGAGAGGCAGACGTGGCTAACTAAATACGCCACCCCGACGAACCTCCAGAGCACAGCTCCTGCAGTTGGCTCAGAACTGGAAAAGCAAGCATGGCTGGCTAAGTACGCCACCCCGGCGAATCTTCAGAGTACGACTCCTACAGCCAGCACCGCGGATCAGATCAGTACGATCCTGAGGGACCAGTTCGGCATGGTGCCGAAAAGGAGGACAATCGGCTATTCCAAGCCGTACCCCGATGAATACGAGTTGGTCCCACTACCACCCAAGTATCGGCTCCCTGACTTCTCCAAGTTCAGTGGATCAGATGGCTCCAGCTCCATCGAACATGTGAGCCGATATTTGGCGCAGCTTGGAACGGCCTCAGCGTCGGATCCACTACGTGTGAGGTTCTTCGCACAGTCCCTCACAGGATCGGCTTTCGGGTGGTACACTTTGTTGCCACCAGACTCGATCCGGACTTGGAAGCAGTTGGAAGAACAGTTCCACATGCAGTATCACTCAGGCGCTTCCGAGTCTGGCCTTGCCGATCTAGCACAAATACGTCAGAAGCGTGGAGAAACCGTGGCAGAATACATCCAGCGCTTCAGAAATCTGAGGAACCGATGTTATTCGGTTCGTGTGACTGAAAAAGAGGCAGTCGAGTTGGCAGTGGTGGGCCTTGCCTCACAAATCAAGGACACGGCCTCCCAAGCGGACTATCCTTCGCTGGCGCACATGGTTCAGAAACTGTCAGCATATGAACAGCGCCACCCGGACTTGTACCAGGACAAATTCAAGCGTGCAGTAGTCCTTGTCGAAGCAGAGGAAGACGAAGTTTCTGCGGGAGATCAAGAGGTAGCAGTGGCTGAATGGACTCGGGGGGCAACCCCCGTGTCCTGCAAATGGGTAAAGCCACCAGGCCCGCCCAGGGGGTTTGATTTTGACGTGACCAAAACTGAGCAAATCTTCGACCTTTTACTCAAGGAGAAGCAGTTGAAGATACCCGAAGGTCTCAAATTCCCCACGGTACAGGAGCTGAATGGAAAGCCATACTGCAAATGGCATAACTCGCTCTCCCATACCACCAACGACTGCAGGGTGTGGCGTCAGCAGATCCAAATGGCGATAGAACAAGGACGTCTGATTTTCAACCAGTACGCCATGAAGGTCGACACTCACCCTTTCCCCGCCGTTAACATGGTGGAGTGCACTTACCCTGAAGGTTGCCAGCCAGGATCCTCGTTCAGCATCAATATGGTAGGACCTGGGCACCACTCTGGCAAGGATGGAGACGAGGGCAGCTGCTCTCGTAGCAAGGACATAGAGGAGGCCGCTCCACGCGATCGGCTCCGTCATGATGGCAAGCGCTACGTCACAGAGGGAGAAGTGAAGAACATAAGAAATCAGCGACCCCTCTCTGATCACCTCCTCAACAAGTATGTGAGTCAGTATGACCAACGCCGACGATCCAGCGATGAAGATGAAAGAGATCATCTGGCTAGAGAAGCCAGAAGACAGCGTCGGCATGATCGCGATGAGGAGAAGTACGAGCGCCGTGCCAAAGGGAAATCAAGGGAGCAAGACGACAACGATAGGCACTGGGACTGCCCCTTCTTCAGACACTGCTGGGATTCAGGAATGAGCCGATTACCCACAATCGGCAATTGCCCAGAATGCAACCAGAATAAGAAGGAGGCAGCCCACGTGTCCGTGTTCCAACGCTTAGGGCCTCTCCCGCCTCAAAGCAAACGCGCTGAGTCCCCTCGATTGGAAGATCTCAAGGATTCAGAAGACGAGGGAGAAGAGGAAGAAGACAGGTACCACCGTCCAAGGTGGTGCCCTGATGGACTCAGCCGTTCCCAGAAGCGCAGGGTTCAGCGATTGCGCGGCCTGGAGGAAGCCGAAAGGTTATACTTGCATACGCTAAGGAAGGCGGGACCTGATCTGGCTGCGAAAGTTCAGCGAACCCTGGATGAAGAGGGTCGTCCACGGAGAATGGAGTGGCGCCCCAAGCAAAGGAAAGCCGATGACGAGACATCGGCTGGCAAAAACGTGGTGCTAATCCTTCCAATGGGGGTTAGTGCTCCAGGATTAAACGGTGCACTCAGGGTGGACGACAGCAAGTGCATCGACATGACAAAGAATGAGGTTGGGCTGGTCTTATCCACCGGCCTGACCGAGTAGCGAGAGCAAACCAATGAGGAACGTGGCGAGGCCGGTCCTTTGGATCGGCCCCAAGGATCTAGGAAGGAACGTTACAGAGCCTTCATTGAGCACGACAATCAATATGGAGGCCGATTCCAGCAATCGGCCAAAATTATCCTCACCACATGTTCTGTTTGTGTTATCACCAGAATTTGACCGAGTCAGAGGTGGGCCGTGATCAAGATGGATTTGAAGAGTATACATGGAGGAAATATGTGAATCGGCCAGTTATGCAAAGTTTGGGCAAGTTTGCCCTTGTATCTGTAACATAGTAGATCGCATCTTAGATTGAAAGATAGAGTTTAACCCATGCACGGTTAGGTGCACGCCTAAATTAGAAAGTCCTCTGGACTATAAATATGTATCTAGGGTTTATGGAATAAACAACAACCAACGTTCAACCAACAAATCAATCTCGGCGCATCGCCAACACCTTCGTCTCAAGGGTTTCTACCGGTAAGCATCATGCTGCCTAGATCGCATCTTGCGATCTAGGCAGCACAAGCTTATGCTCGTTGTTCATGCGTTGCTCGTACTGAAGCCTTTTTGATGGGAGCAACGTAGTTATCTTAGATATGTTAGGGTTAGCATTGTTCTTCGTATCACATGCTATCGTAGTGCAACCCTTGCATGTCTAGCCGCCCTTACACCTATCCTAGGTGTAGGGGCGGCACCCCGCTACAAAGGGTTGGAGGATCCAGCGGCACGTAGGGTGTCGTTTGCTAGTCCTAGACAGGATGTTCTGGGGATCAACCTCGTGTTGGTTTTTAGGCCTTGTCTAGGATCGGCTTACGATCACCGTGCGTGGCCGCGAGGCCCAATCGTGAGTAGGATGATCCGATTATGCGGTGAAAGCCCTAAATCGTCGTAGATCGCATTAGCTTTATCTTGATCAAGCAGGACCACCATATATTCGTGCACCTCATACGAATCATGGGTGGATCGGCTCCTTGAGCCGATTCACAGGATAACCTGAGAGCCGATCGAGGCTCGTATTTAATGTTTACGTGTATGCCATGCAGGAAACTAAGCGAGGCATCTCCATCACCTTCCTGACCAGGTATAGGTCAGGTGGCACGCCCTTGCATCAGCATCGGACGTGTGTACCAGAGGCTTTGCGGGCCGTCGCTCGGAGGGACCAGGGCCAGCCGCAGCGCTAAGTTGTTCCCGGCTCTACTGTGTTGCCCGTCGCTGCTCGCCGGTGGGTTTTGACCGCAACACATTCTGGCACGCCCGGTGGGACAATCTTCGACATCAACCGCATCGCCATCTACATCGGAGATGGCGGAAGGCACCCCAGTCACGTACGAGGATCTAACCGAGGAGCTCAAGAAGAAGTATGACGAGGTCAAAGCAATCCTCGAAGCCGACCTCATCGGCTCTTTTCACAGAACCCGCTCACATGGCCTCGCAACGCCATTCAAGGATTTGGTGTTCCAAGTAGAATACAACTCGCTGGCGCAAATGGCTCAAAAGTTGACAGCATATGAGCAGCGTCACCCGGAGTTGTACCAAGACAAGTTCAAGCGCCCAGTAGCCTTGGTCGAGGCGGACGAATTGGAAGATTCTGCAGAAGACCAGGAGGTAGCCATAGCTGAATGGGCTCGGGGGGCATCCCCCGTGACTTGTACATGGGTGAAACCACAAGGACCAGCAAAGGGATTTGACTTCGATGTGAGCAAAGCTGAACAGATTTTTGACCTGCCGCTCAAAGGCAAACAGCTGAAGTTACCCGAAGGCCACAAGATCTCTACGACGCAAGAGCTAAACGGAAAACCATACTGCAAGTGGCACTACTCGTTCACCCATGTCACCAGCGAATGCAAGGTGTTGCGTCAACGGATTCAAATGGCGATAGAACAAGGCCGTCTGATTTTCGATCAGTACGCCATGAAGATAGACACGCAGCTGTTCCCTGGCGTCAACATGGTAGAACTTAGCCGATCCGCAAGGCGTCGGCTAGACCTTTCGTTCGATGTCAACATGGCAGGATCCGTATACCGCCATGGCAAAGACAAAGAAGAGAGCAGTCACTCTGGTGGCAAGGACAAAGAGGAGGCCGGTTCAAGCGATCGGCTTCGATATGATGATAAAAGGTACAACAATGAAGACGGTATAGAGTCTTATAATGCTTTCAGTATGTCTTTTATGTGAGTTTTTCTTTGTCTTAGGTTCATACTTGTGTTTGCTTTAAACGACCTTGCTAGCCTAAACCTTGTATCGAGAGGGAATACTTCTCATGCATCCAAAATCCTTGAGCCAAACACTATGCCACTTGTGTCCACTATACCTACCTACTACATAGTATTTCTCCGCCATTCCAAAGTAAATTGCTTGAGTGCTACCTTTGAAATTTCTATTCTTTATCTTTGCAATATATAGCTCATGGGACAAATAGCTTAAAACCTATTGTGGTATTGAATATGTACTTATGCATATTATTTCTTATTAAGTTGCTTGTTGGGCGATAACCATGTTCCTGGGGACGCCATCAACTATTTCTTTGTTGAATATCATGTGAGTTGCTATGCATGTTCGTCTTGTCTGAAGTAAGGGTGATTTATCATGATCAAATGATTTGAGTATGCATATTGTTAGAGAAGAACATTGGGCCGCTAACTAAAGCCATGATCCATGGTGGAAGTTTCAGTTTGGATAACAAACCTCAATCTCTTATGAGAATTTTATCTGTTGTTGAATGCTTATGCATTAAAGAGGAGTCCATTATCTGTTGTCTATGTTGTCCCGGTATGGATGTCTAAGTTGAGAATAATCAAAAGCGAGAAATCCAATGCGAGCTTTCTCCTTAGACCTTTGTACAGGCGGCATAGAGGTACCCCTTTGTGACACTTGGTTAAAACGTATGCTATGCTATGATAATCCATGTAAATCCAAGCTAATTAGGACAAGGTGCGGGCACTATTGGTATACTATGCATGAGACTTGCAACTTGTAGGATATAATTTACATAACTCATATGCTTTATTACTACCGTTGACAAAATTGTTTCTTATTTTCAAAATAAAAGCTCTAGCACAAATATAGCAATCCATGCTTCCCTCTGCGAAGGGCCTTTCTTCTGCTTTTATTGTTGAGTCAGTTTACCCATTTCCTTCTATCTAAAAAAGCAAACACTTGTGTTAACTGTGCATTGATTCCTACATACTTGCATATTGCACTTGTTATATTACTTTATGTTGACAATATCCAGAAGATATACACAAGACTGCATTCAGAGTACCAGGTTCAGTGGGTTAGTTTGAATATGTAGTCATGACATTTGGACTGAAGAACGCCGGTGCAACGTACCAAAGAGCCATGAACTACATATTTCATGATCTGATCGGCTAACTGGTTGAGATCTACATTGACGACGTGGTGGTCAAGTCTGTTTCCGTAGGGGGACACTTGGAGGATTACGACGCATCCTGGACCGAACTAGGAAATTCGGACTAAGGATGAATCCAAAGAAGTGTGCATTTGGAGTGACGGCCGGTCAATTCTTGGGCTTCTTGGTTCACGAACGCGGAATTGAGATCGGCCTAAAAAGTCAGGAGGCAGTGCGCACAATGAAGCCGCCTACCACGAAAAAGGAACTACAGTGTCAAATCGTGCAGAGAAGTGGAAGAGGCAAGGCATCATGATGAAGGATACTGCGACGGTTCTGCCACGACATGACCCGACGAAGAAAAGCAGAGTGATTTTGGAATTA